>NW_010189986.1:0-18870 GCF_000695765.1 Mesitornis unicolor | reverse complement strand
AAGTGTCTGCTGAGAAAAGAACTAGTTACTTTAGTTAGTACAATGTTGCTTAGCTTCTATGAGCTGCATCCTCATTTCAGTTACATCCATTAAAGACTTGTTTTGCATTTTTAAGTCTTTTAGTAAAGGACATATATTCAATGACAAATAAACATTGTCTAAGGCATCACTATTGATAATAAGGAATAAGGTCTGCCTGTGAATTTTTGTCATCTGTTTTCTGCGCTTCTCAACATATGTGCCAACACTGCTGGTCTGATAACCTCAGTAAGTGTGTTTTGGGTTTTTTATTTTAAAAATAGAGATCACAGATCAAGATATATTTATTTTAAAGTATTTCTTTTCAGCCCTTTTAGATGCCAGTCCACATTTGTCTCAATCTGCAATGTATGTATGTATGTGACAGTAGGGAAGAATAAGGGTGTTTGTGCTGTAGAACTATTTTGACTTGATAACTTCCTAGTTTCTGAAAAACTAGTGGTTCTTAAACATGAAGTTCATTGTCGGGAGAAGTATTTTATGTAAAATTTTTCTTATATTTGGTTAAAGATTCTTCATACTAATATTTAAAATTTTCATTGTTGTTTTACTAAATTGCCACTCATTTCAATTTTAATGCGCGTGACAATAAAAATGGCAATATTATAAAGTCTCACTTATTTCTGGGGAGCTTCCATGGTAAAAGACATCTTTCAGTCATAATCAGATTTGTTTTTTAAGATGGGATAAAATCACTGGTCTGAGAAGTGAGTAACATATTGAAATTTTGCTTCTGGTTTTGTGATCTATTCCAGGAGATACGTGTATACAGATGGACTCTAAGTTTCCATGTGTGTCTCTGATCAGTGATGAGTTGAGAGGATATGCACTTGGAAAACTGTTCACTGCTCATATATTTTTATCAGAAGTTTTGTCCACACATAAATGAAAAAGTAATTAAAATCCCTACATGTAGCAAAGGTTCAGTTCCTGATAAAGGATATTACAAGTCTCTCTCCATATCTTTGAATTTCCCAGGTTTTTATCTTTCATTGGAGGAAACGTGAATGACATAGGAAAATCAGATATGCAGCAAAAAGTAAATGCAGTAATTCAAAAGGAAGGACTAGAAGGCACAGCCAAAAGGCTAAATACAACAGTGCATACGCTGAAGCTCATCATTGATGGTCTGACTGAGCCTGAAGGCTTTGACATCCGAACAGGTATACCTTTGTTTTGAAGGTTGTAATCTCAGTTTGATTGTTCTGCATACCAGTTTTAAAACAGCACATTTTCTTCTTCTAAAGTCGATAGTAGATTTTCATGGATGTGCAAGTCCATTTCTTTTCTCAGGCAAGGTAAGAGCTATCTCATAGTCAGATGTTACTTTCCAGCTCAGTACGTAAGGAGTGTGAATCCTGCCTTAAATCGTGGCATTTTTAGCCATCGGAAGGGGAGTTGTATGGCTGTTAAAAAATGAAATAGTTTCAGTATGTTGACTCTATACTGATTAAGCCTGTGTTGACCCTCCGTCATGGAGGGGAATGCTGAAACCAAGCTGAAACGTTAGTTATAAAGGTCTGTGGAGTAGTAGCGTAGTAGTGTGTAGTTCTGCTCTTTTATTGCACCAGGTCCTGAAGATGAGTGAGCACTTGGCTCATGACCTAGCTTGGTTAAAACTTTGCAGTAGTGCTGAGCAGTTTGAGGTGAAGGGGAAGAAAGATGGGGTAAGCAATGAAGTAAAACATCTGGAAATGCTGTTGCTTAATGAAACTTACAGCTGGATTCTCTTATGACAGCAAGAGGTATAGATAGGCAGCAAAGATGCAGGCTTATAATAATATGCTTTAAAAACCCGCATTTACTTCCTCTTTTTTGGGATTCATTAGTAGTTTCCTTGCAGACTTTATAAATATTTCCCACTGGTGATCTTGAAAATGTCTGTTTTCTGTATCTCCATTTGTTTTGGTGATATCACATTTAAATTACAGTAGGATAGTCTGTTGACATATAAAGATAAAAAAACAGAAGAGAATCTTCAGTGGAAATATTAATATTCTACTGATCCAGTACCTACAGTACTACTGTGACTGTGACTGGAGTAGGCAGCCTAGTAGCCTTGTAAAACTGTAATTCATTGTCTTTGGAACCCTGCTAGTGACTGTGAGTGAGGAAATGCATCGCATCTAACAGGGCTCAGACAGATTGAATGGTTTGTACTCTACCTCGAGTCAAAAAATAGTCTTGGTTTAAGATTCAATTCCCTTGTTGTCCCCAACACTAGAGAAGTGATGTTAGGGAACTGCAGACAAAGAGTAGCTTTCCTATGTATCCTCTTAAATTTAATTGAAATTCTGTGTTATTTTTCTTGAATGATTTTAGCCAAACGAAAATTGAAAGAACAGAATAATTTTATCACATTATTTTAAAAAACTTTTTCTAGCCAAGGTCTTGCAAGGCATTTCTTGCAAGAAATTATCTTTTCAACATTTAAGTTGAACAGCTAGTCAGATAACTGCAATAAATCTGCTGGGAGAGGAGGAGCAGGTTTGCAAGCATTTAAAAAGATTACCATAATTTCTCTGAATCTTCTTGTGCTCATTGCCCTGAATGTCCGTTTAGTTGCTTTTTTCATTGAAGTACCACTGCACAGTATAATGTCATGAAAGGATTAACCATTTTGGTCTTGAACAATTAGGTACATTCCTTCAGTAGAAAATATGATTAATCTTAAAACACCTTCACCTACCCCTCTCTTCTTCCAGGGCTTAACTTTACTCTCAAATTCTCTACCTCTTCTCTACCAGCAGCACAGATGGATAGGGAACGGAAGTTGTAGTCAGTTCAAAAGCACTTGAAAGATCTGTTTGTGCCCTTAAATGCAGAATGTGAACTTTTATGTACTGGGATATTACCCGCTTATAATCACGTGTGTGTGATTTTGAAGTTGTCAGTTCAAAGAAGCTGTTGATCATGCGATGTCATGGGAAGCTGTTGATTGTGTGATATCATGGTGCAGATGAACAGCGAGCATTGTTGACTTTTCTCTTTAGTATGTGATGAGACTGGGTATTCACCTTCCTGTATACAAATTTGTATAGAAACAGAATTTTATGTATAATTTATGTAACTTACGCAAGAGTTACCTCAAGTCTTTTCTCCCTAGCTCAAAGAAAATTTAAAGAATCTTCCAGTCACTAGCTAATATACTACGTGCTTGTGACCCGCTTGTGATAGCTTCATACCACAGAGTTCGCTATACTTCTTATTCCATTATTCATAGTCTTTTAAAGTGATTCATAAAATACAAGAAATTAGATGGGTCTTTATTTAAAAAATGTAATGAAACAGTATTTGGGACTTTAGCGCTACCTTGGGATGACTTCTTAATTAAAAATAATCAACTAGAAACAACTCTTGGAAAATAATGCTTTTTCTCCAGTGTCTCATTTTTGTTTATTGTTTCTCATAACAGATTTCGATAAACCTGACTTCAAGAGAAGCATAGTCTGCTTTGAGGACTTAACTGTTGGTACTGTTCTGACTGGAAAAGTTCAAAATGCAACGCCATTTGGAGTTTTTGTTGATGTTGGTGTGGGAAAAGCAGGTCTGATTCCAGTGCGAAACATAACAGAAGCAAAACTTTCTAAAGTGAAGAAGAGAAGAAGCCTGGGATTGGGTCCTGGAGAAAGAGTGGAAGTTAAAGTGCTTAATGTTGATATTCCTCGATTGAGGATAACGTTGGATCTTATTCGTGTTTTATGAGAGAGGTTTTTTTATGATCAGTTCATTTTAAGTAATGTCAGCAAGGTTCTGGGGATTCAGACATTTAATGAGTGTGGAAAATGAGCAAATTTTGAAATGTTTGGCTTTGTTTCTTTTTATTTTTTTTAATCTGACAATTTTTCCACATTTCTTGAATCCTTTCTGTTAATAATTGTTGGAACAGTTTATTGGATTACCTCCAAGCAACCTTGTTATTTTGTCTGTGGAGTAAATGGAATTCCGGTGGACAGTCAGACATCTGTTCTCTTATCTGTTCTGTCTGTGCAAGATTTGCTGTCTCAGCCTTTAGTCAGTACTGCATAAGCAGATGCATCTACTGCTCCCTTTCAAAAAACAACCATATGAGTTTGCCTGTTTTCTGGTTGAGAGTCTAAGAGAAGGTACCTAGTTGTAGAAAAAAAGTTAGTGATGACATAGCTTCAAAAGTAGACTGAAAAAAGAGCACCTGCTAATATTATTGATGGTTCAGAAGTATTTGGCTTTAAATTATTTGAGCAATATTATTAGGAGTTCTGTTTACCTGTCTTAGCATTGCTTGTTCAGTTATCATTGATTAACAAGCTTGAATGTACATTGTGGTTTGAGGAACTTTGCTCAGAGGTGTCAAAAGACATTTATGTTGTGCAAAATAAAAGCATTTCTGGCCATCTTTTCTCAGTGCACTGGTTCTACAAGTGTTTTAACAGTTCTAGTTTTTTTCCTTCCAACATGTGTTCCATCAGTAACACTTCCACTTAAGGATGCAGCTTGTGAGAATGCACTTCTGAATGGTACGCACTTTCCTGAGCTTTAGTACCATACCATGACCAATGGCCTGATGTTGTTCCTAATTTAATAAAATAATTCTACTGTCTGTCTTGGACTCCTTTAACTGGACATTATTTTATTTTTCCATCTTTGATATAATGTAATTTTCTGCTTGTTTTGACTGGAGAACAATTTTTCAACACTTGTCTTCTCACACTATGCTCGTGAAGGCATAATTCTCTATTAAAAAACTCACCTTTTTGCTATTTGTAGATGCCTGCAAAGCTTTTCTAGGCTTGTTTTAACAAGAATGCTCATTGTTTCCTGCTGGGAGTGCCCAGCACATAGAGTTTGTTTCTTTCACATAGAGACATTTTGGGGGTGCTTTCGTGATGTTTCAGAAAGCTTACCAGTTTGGCCAAGTTTGCAAAGGACAGGCAATGGTATAGTGACAGAAGAGTCTCCAGCAACAGCAGATGTATATGACCTTTTCAGGGAATTTTTGGTGTATTGGACACCTGTTCCTCTGAAGTCATCAAACTCGTCTGTAAGTTGGCAGAAACTCCTGTCTTTAACAAATGAGCACAGATCACACCTATAGCAAGTGTCATACTCCTCTGATGACAAGGCTTCTGTCTACAAATATCCAAATAGCTGTTGGCACAGGGACTATATATTAGTTAGGAAAAGATTGTCATCATTTAATCTCCCAGCTCTATGCTTTAATTTTAAAAATTAAGAGCCAGCTGTATACAGTGTATTTTGGAGATAATGGAATCATTTAGCAGATGGAAAGAGGGAGATGGATCTTACTAGCTTCACTGCATTTGTCTAACAAAGAAAAAAGATCGTTCTGTATGATGTGAAGGTCAGCACAGCTTGGACTCATGTTTCTCAGGGCTTCTGAAATTTTCCTGTAATACTTCTGCAAAGTAGATTTTGTTGATACGAAATTAGAAACTGTGATACCATGTTACTGGCTTTGAAAACACAGATGTAAAGCAAAAAAGCTGGGATTATTTTTTTTTCTTCTGCAAGTGATGCATTCACTGATAATGCTGTGGTAATTTCTGCTATCTCCATCAGTAAAATTATCCAGGTTCTGCTTAGCTTTATATATGTATCTAAGCACTTAATAAATGAACTGAATTTGCATGGCCTTCTCTAAAAAGGATATAAACTTGATCTTCTCCTGAAGCTCATTTCAGTGGCTAAGATGAAGGTTATTTTCTCTTTTTGTACTATTTTGTTTGTTACCGAAATTCATTTTTTTAATCTTTAATATCATGAGGACTATAGCATCTTATGCTTTTATATATATATATATGTATCTCGGGTGATCAAAGACCTCTCCTTGAGACTTTTTCTCACTGTTAATTCACATGAGGCTTCTTGCTTACTCATAAGACTGACCTACAAATCACCTTATGTACTCATGAGATTTGGTTTCTTCTTAATGGAACTTGGAAGCTTATTCTGTGGCATCGCAGGAACTATTGGAAAATGCCATGTCTATCTCTTTATTTTTTTTTAATCACAGCAAAATGGGAATTTTATGACTATTAATGTCTTAAATGTCTGCAGCTCTGCAAATGTAATCTCATTATTTGTCAGCTAATTCAGTATCTTAACTACTTCCCACAAAAATATTTTTTCTTCAGAAGTTCTTTCATTTCTTTGTCAGAATGCACCAATTGTAACATCCTAATGAGAGTCTAACAAGGATGAATATGTGTTCATATGACCTCATTTTTTGTCAGATCTTTATCTGGAGATTTTAAAATTCTTTCTTCTTAATCAGTTTTCCTCTTGAATTTTTTGTGGCTTTCAGATTTCTGACATAAAAGCATCAAGACTGTTTTCTCTAATTCATCTCCCCCCTTTAGTTTCTGAACCAAGAAAAAATTACTGACTGGGTGCTTTTTCCCATTTGAGTTGCTCTTCATGATTCATTCCAAACTTTGGAACAAATTCTGTGGTGCTTAATGGTGATGCCTCCAAGATTTAGAACAAACATGAAAAAAAAAACCCAACCTGCTTCACCCTGATCTTTCTTAAATGCTTCTAAGTACAGTTTCTCAGGGGAAAAATTACATGTGAGTTTTTAAGCCTCATTAAAAATTTTACTTTTGCCTTAAGCTGTAGATTCTAAGGCATCTACTCACTCCTCCACTTCTCCACAAGAGAATCCAGCCCATTGATCTTAGCTGACAATCTGCATTTTCAGTCCAACCCTCACTCAAATAGTCTGGTATTTTGCAATCACCTTCCTCCGATATGCAGACCCATAACAAGAGCTTCTAAAGATTTCCTGTACTTTAGATGTTACACAAAGGAGAATAATTCTTCTACCAAACAAGATGGCACTTGTATGCCTGGTTGTAGTAATGCAAATCAAGAGTTTAAAAGAAGCCATTTGTTTTGGTTTTATTCCTGCCTCAGGCAGTTTTAGACAGCATATATCAATTCTCCAGAAACTTGTCAACCTCAGGAATGATTTAGTATGCTGTTAAACATAATAAAATCAATAGGAAAACAAATAGAATTTCCATGAGGAGCAGACGGTTGGAGAAGCTTGTCCATATGGCATATAGACATGCTGAAATTTGGGGCTTAATGGAGTACTTGCGTTAGAAAAATTGCTAACAAGCAAAGGTAATGCATAATTCAGGAGAACAAATAATCTAACAGCTTTGTAGTAGTGTATCTTGAACTTGGTGTCTGTATTTATTTAACAATAAATACACTTAGAAACTCTATGCCTGGAAGCTATAAACTAAACATGAATCATATTTGCCTAATTTTAGAGCTTTGTATAAGGAGCCTCACCCACTCTGAATTGAGTGCCGAGTTCTTGGTTCAACCTGAACAGCACCTTTGCTTTTCTAGCTTTCCTGAGGGTAATTTATGTAGCTGCTTGGCTTTGCTTAAGGACATCCAGATTCAAGACTATCAGTCCTGTGAGAAAGTGGAGGGAACCGGTTGGTTATGCCAGTCCATGTTACTCTGTGTCACTACCTTTTGTTCAAGGTTTCCTGAAGAGCTGTGGGGGAGTTGGTGTGTCTCTGGACGTATGTAAAAGCTAGGTAAGTCAATAATTCCACTCCTCCCCATTAGAGACATTCTAGAGGTTTGAGAGCACCTCAGTTTACTGGTCCCAACTGTTCTTCACCCTTCTCACAGGCATTTTGAAACTGTAAGTATTTATACGTGTTCCATCTTGAGAAACCCTTGTCTCTAGAAGCTGACCAGTCACTTCCACATAGTCCTTATTGGAACTTTGACTGGTTGAGTATTTTTCCACTTGGATATAAATGAGTCACTCATGACAGATCAGCCTGTTCTCATAAAGCTTTTCTGCAACTGGTGGCAATTTCTAGAGAGTTAGAGTTGAGCAGCAAATCATAAGATGTCTACATATTGGACCACAGACTTTAGTACAGCTTCTGCAACTTGGAGATAAACAGTCAAAACCAGTGCTGGAGCATTGCTTCTGTGTGAGCTTGTACAACGGGACTTGCTGCTGTTAATCAATCTGCTAGTTTCCATGCTGTTCCCATAGCTGTTAAGTCTCCCCGAGGCATGTTCTAGCTGCACCAAGAATCCTAAGAAATTCTCCACTCTTTGGAAGTGAGAGAGGAGTGGTGGCCATGCCCAGAGCGGGATGACTGTCATCCCATGGAGATTTTTAAGTCTAACCAAAAGTTCAGGGTAGAGCACTCAAACCTCATGTCTCCTACTCTCTGTCCCTAAGTAGGAGCTAACAAGCTTTTGAATTTGTCCTGCTTACTCCTTGTTTGACTTAGAGCTATTGCCTGACTCATCACCTTCTAGAACTGAAGAAAATTAAGGTGTGCTCAACACAGCAGGCCAATTAATATTATTAGAAAGGTTTGTTTATTTGTTTTGTCTCCCTCTTTTGTTCTCCTCCACAGGGAGCCTCAAAGAAGGGAACACTTAGTAAACTGAACAGCCATATGATTCTTTAGCTATTTAAATCTGGTTGAATTGAGGCTTTTGTGTGTGGAGAGGTTGTTTTTCTTCAACAAGTAAACAGGAGACCACCACCTCAGAAAAGTTAAAAGTATTATCTTCTTATCTTACAGATCCATTTATCCTATCACGCTTGTACATTACTAAATGAAAAATGTTTTCAGTATGCAATCAGCTAAGCTGGAGTTTGACATTCTCATATCTCATCATCAGTCATGTTTCTAGTAAAGACTATGCCTTTATTTGTGGCCAAGCAGCGATTATTTTTTGTGTGTGTATGATTCATGATGAGGTATGTATAAGTAATGTCATAAGGAGATCTATTATGCTTGGTGGTCATTTACAAAGTCTGAATAGAAGTGAAATCTTAGGAAAGTGTTTTCACCTCAGAATTAGATGTGTGGAATAGCTTGGCAGAGAGCAGAAACTGCCACATACCAGAGGCTGTGTGTTGGCACCCTGGCTGCTTTTTTGTGTGATGAGGAGAGGGAGGGGCAGGAAAGGGGAAACAGAAGGAAACTGAGGGATTTGGGGAAGATCATCCTGGAGATGTAAATGGTCTTATGGGAATGAAATTAAGATGATGAAATGCAAATGGTAGTAATGTAATGGTAATGTAGTAGTAATGGAATCTGAGCCTGGTTATCTCTTATTCCCTGTACCAAATGTGAAGGTAAAAAGAGCAAGTATAAATGTTTGCTATAGCTAAAGGAACTTGCATATCTCATCTCAGTATATATTGCTACTAAAGAGTAGTATGGAACCATTTTGCTTCAAGTGGGAGAAATGTGAAGTATGTGCTGTGAATTGATTTGCTTCTCATTTCCCAGTGTTGTTGTTTCTAACTAGTTTATTATGAGTAGATCAATCTTTGCTCATCAGCACTTCTGGCTGACACAGTGCAGCTGTCATGTGTAGCATACCTGTTATCTGTTGACACGGGGGACACTTGCAGCCACCAGAATTTTTACTCATTTATACCTCATGGGAAGAGTACTTGAAAGGCCGGAGTCTGTCATAGCTTTCTTTGATCTCTTGATCCCTGTGCTGCTGTCTTCATTGCACAGGGATGTATGCAGAGCCAATCAGAAGCTGAAAATAGCAGAAAATCCAGCTATTGGTATGCTGCATGAAGTTTTTTTTCTAAGAGCATAGGGCATCAGTGATTAAAGATCTGCACCGGTGATTTATTTTTTTTTATGTAAGCACATGCTTGTTAGCCTCTATAGAAATTAAATCTTTGCTTAGCTGAAAAACTGTCTCCCCTGGTGTGCTGCATGGCTCAGATTGTTACTCAGTTTTAAATTTAATCATTTTTTCAGGGTGTTTTCTCTTAAGGAGTGTCTAGTTTAGAATTGGTCTAAAGTAGCCCAGGTATGCTAACCTTCAATATGTTTTATGAAGCCTTGTGTTTCCTGGGAGACACAGTGAGTGATAACTTAAAAGCTGAAAGAAGCAACTTCTAATGTTCACTGTTGACAGACTCTTAGTTTATTTTGTGTGATGGTGTTATATGGGCACTATTCATGGAAGGGAAGGACAGATGGTAAAGCTTATAAAATGAATAAAAACATTCAAAATTACGTAAAATGAAAATGTCTGTCTGGCAGTAGGAAATGCTTGTCAGTCTCTGTCACAGTCTGTTTCCCACATTTCAGAGTAGTAAGCTTCTCACTTGGATCAAGTTGCAGTAGTGTGTTTCTTGGGGGACCAATGTACCTTCCATTGCTTGCAGACTTTGCTGCGCCAGTGACAATCTGGCCCTTTTTAGAGACCAGCGAGTCAACAACAAAAAAATCCTTCCTATGGGAGTAGAGCTTCATCTCATTTCCAAAACCAAGATTGTCCACAGTCAAAACCCTCTGAAAGAGGGATGTTCCTTTTTAAGTTGTAAGAGGAGTGACTTACTCAAGAATTCTCTTCTTTGAACAGCATATCATTGGTTTATCATTATTTCTCGATGCCAGGGTTTTTTTCCTCTTTTTTTTTTTTTCTTCCCAATCCTCTGCAAAGAGATATTTACTAGGTAAACCACAGCATTGTAGAGCATTGTTTTCAGATGTAAGTACAATTTCATTATTTCAGCATATGTTCTATGTCCTTTAAATGTAGCTTGTATCTGGGTTTGTTGTGAGAAAGACTAGAGCACTTTCCTTATAAATCACGGTGACAGTTACGGTGTTAACTGGTTTGGTGGTTATCAGATCACAACAATGTGGGAAGCCTTTACAGACTGTCTGACCCTATTCAGGGTGAACTTCTGGATATTATATGATCTTTCAATGTAGAAAAGGTGCTTAAATTGACAAAGCAGGCACTTGAAAGTTGGGAAGTGTGTAAGGGTGTCCTTTGGAGAGCCCATCCTCTGCACTAAGCGAGACATGGGTTCTACAGGAGAAGTGTTACGGGATTACCTTGTCTGAGGCATATCCATAGCATAATTATAAGAGGCCAAGAATAACTATAAATGGCATTTCCTAGCCTCCAAGTGCTTGAGTTTTCAGCCTGAGGGAAGGTCTTTTTCCAGAGATGCTATAATGTCCTTTCCTGGCTTGTTCTTTAAATGAGACACTAAAAACTGGTTAGAAGCAGAAGGTAGACAACAGTCCTGAGTCCAGTTTCCACTGGGTTTAGTCTTGTTTCACCACAGGATCCCTTTCATAAGCTTATCGAGTCTCTTTTCAAAACCCGTGTGGCAACATTAAGCAACAGAAGCTAATGATTATATTCTGTGTACAAGAAAAAAAAATAAATAAATGGGAGAGGCCCCACCCAAACTTCGGCCCACTGTCAGTGTACTGGGATTTCAGTTGTATCCAATGGGAGCATGACTGTTCGCATGGGGTTTACACGAAGCTGGAGTGTTTCGGTACACGCAAAGTTGCGTTTCAGTGGTATCGACTTCCTTGTCAAAGGCACGGAAGCTGATGATGTGGGCTGTAAAAGCAGTGTTAATTACAACATTAATGTTGTTATGCAGCATTTCAAATTGAAGCTTTGCTGGTCGTAATAAAATGAGAGACCCTGGCATTGGAGGCAGACTTCAAGTTTGCCTTGCATGTAAGCAATTACAGCATTCCAGGAGCTCCTCTGTGTCTTGATGATTATAAAAAAGTACAATTGTGGCTGAAAAATGAATGTCCAATATCCTGATCACAGAACAAAAATATAAATATGTATGACATCTTTGTTCCATTATTTCGTTTCTGTTTGTAAATTATGTTCATAGGCAAATCTATTTTGTATATTTCAGGCTAATTGCTGGCAAGATAGACATAAATATGTCTAGGAATGGACATGCCATAAACAAACTATTCAGAGTTTTAAAAAAAAGTGTTTTTGTGGTTTTAAAAATAGGATGGTTTTGGTCAGCAGAACTTCACTCTGCAGATCAGCAGATCAACATGCCAAGTAATGCTTATTCACATTTCATTTGGTTGAGGGTGCAGGTTCATAGTTTTCTACTGGTGCAGAAAACTGAGGCAAATACTTGGGTTTTATTTTCCTGAAGTTAGAACTCTGTATGTGAATCACTTATTTAAAGAATCAGTTAAATGAAACTACACCTTAGCAACATCTGTTCCAGTCTCTCTGGGTGACTTTTCAAAATTTTTTCTTTTATCTTCCCAGTGGCTTTAGCACTTGTAAAATTCTGATGTTGCAGACTTCTCCTTATAGCAGCTTAGGGAGCAAAGCTCCTTTCACCACTAAAACTTAAAAAAAGGGAGGTGGAAAAAAAAAAGGCAAGAGGCACAAGTGTACTGTGTCATTTAGATGTGTGCAGTATTCCTACTGTGTCCCGCAGAAACACCTCTGTTAATTTTACATTCACACTCAGCTAAACGGTACTTCACTAAAATAATTATTGAAGGAACTTATACCGAATGGAACAGGAAAATTTTGGTAAGTAAAATGTTATCAATGGAACAGAGATTGGCTGTTCATCACGCCTGGTGTATATTGCTTTGTCTAACAAGTCGCCTCAGCAGGCTCACAATTGTGTGCTCTCTGAAGACCCTTCCAGCTGCAGGACCTGATTGACGGAGTCTGTGGGCAGATGCGTTTGCCAGACTCCAATAAAGATGGGGCCTTGGGAAAATCTAAGGCAATTATTGACGGGCAGCAATCCACTAATCAGACAATTTCAAAATTAATCCCACAGTCCCTTACTGTATTAGCTTTCCTCCTTGTTTGTATTTATACAGCAAATTCATGACTTCAGTGAATACTCTCCCTTCCAGCCCAATTATGTCTCTCTGAGGGTATTAAATTAAAAACAGAAGAAATATTGAAAGTGGCTTGCAATTAGTTTCTTTAAAAGGTGGTATGGCAGTTGCAGGCTGGGGTTCTTAATATGATGCTTGATAATAAAAGTGAACAGGTTTTTTTTCATCATGCAAGCAAAGCAAGTATTCCTAATATGCCTTGTTATAAAGCAGCCTATATATAATGAGAGAAAAAAGTTATTTGATTTTGGAGTTTAATTATATTTTTCATAAAATTCTTCTAGAGTAACTGACAAGTCCACAGTGTCTCCAAATAACATAAATAGATTTTGGTTTCTGCATTTTGATTTATCTTACCCTTATTTTATTTTGATCACTTTATAATACAAAATTGCATTGCGGTTGATTGTAACCTGCTTTTTAATTGAAAACTGTTCCAAATAGAACATTTCTTTCACATGGAAATGAAATATAGAACCATCTTCATGGTGTAACTGTTTAAACTGTCTAGAATCCTTGATTGTGTACAGTGTCTCTCATTCTTTTAAAATTTGGAATTCTGTATTGAGTTCCTGCAGTGGCTGAAGAGATGTTCTTTCAGATCTGAACCTGAACCTGATTACTCAAATTATTTCTTTAACTCTCTCAAGCTATGCAGTCACTTGTCTTGGAAAAGGGCTAAGGTAACACACACACGTGGTTGGATACATTTACACAAGAAAATGAGACTCAGGAGACACAAGGGTAAAAGTTCCTGTGCTTCCTTTCTACTCCACTGTCTAACAGCGCGCCTGCAATGATGCCAAGCTGCCTTTCCTAGTGCAAGTATAATCCAAGATGGAGCTACTGTTAGTCCTGGTTTTACATTACTTTTTATTTGATTTATTGCAGAAGTTGTTAACACACCATAGTTCGCTGAATAAAATAAAACAAGAAAACCTATAAGAATCAGCAACAACATAAGCCACGGAGCCTTTCATCTTTGTTATGAACTAATTAAGTTGTTGATTGCCTAGGGATTAACACCTCCATATGCAACAAAAGCTGCATTCTGTGAGTAGGACGCTCATGTAATTTGGTATATTTCAATCTAGCTCAGGAGAACAGAGCATGAAAAGTGGGAGGCTATCTAGGTTATCCAAATTTCCACCCATAGCCCCAAAGACATCTTTTAAAATGTATCAATTCATCAAATAGATTTCATATCAAATGATAGAAGAGTGCTTTAAAAAAATCACAGTGCCTGTTAAGAAAGCAGTACTTGATGAATTAAGGTCACAGCTCAGTGATGTTGGTGAAGCTTTGCCCTTTAGCAAGAGGCTGAGCTTGGAGGTTTCAGAGCCAGAAATCCTTTCCTATAACTAAATAATATTTTAGTAAATGAGGGCATCTCTTCAATCCATGTCTGCTTAGAGAGATCCTCCTTAGACGTGGCTACAGTTCAATTTCCATGCTCACGCCACTGTTCAGCCAACTGATCATGCTGCTATTTGTGGGCATTCCTTTGTCTTTGTCTTATATGTGCAGGTGGATTCAGACCACTAGCTTTACATATGCCACCAGCTGGTGACGGCTTTCGGCTATGGTTGACCTGGCTTAAGTTAGAGCTGGTGACCAAAAAGTAAAAGTTGGTGTCACCAAATCCTGAAGGTATTTGTTGTCCTTTAGTGGTTGCTAGTTCTAAAGCAACAGCAATTAGGTTTGTGTGGCACAATTAAATAAAAATAGAAAGTGCGTTCATATGGATAACGTAAAGATTAAAGCTCTTCCACTCTCAGCTGCACACTGAATAGCTCGTGTTTTTATATGCTTTTAAATAGGAGAGCTGCGTAACATGACTCTCAAGTTGAAAGGATGCAGAATCGCTATGCTCCCATCTGGATTATTACATTCAATTTAGGCCACATGAACTCCTGTGCTGAAGGTGCACATCTAAGAAAATGGCTGTGAATTGAGCGTGACTTGCATAAAAGTGCAAGTTGCACCTATTCTCTCTTGAAAAGCATCTGCTTTTAGTTAAAATTGCAGTTGCCAGCCAGCCATGGGGCCCCCATCTTCTTTTCTGTATCACCCCACATTCACATGTTTAATATACTAGTAATTTTATTATGGAGCTGTGGTCAAGACTCTGTGGCTAAGGTTGCAACTGGGTTCTTTTATAAGCTCTGGTTTTTGTCTGCCCCAGTAGAGCTTTCACTAGGAAAATTGACTTGAAAATTGGCAACATTCACTCTGCACTTCATATCCATATATTTACATTCTGAGGCATGTTTAATTGTCATGTTCCCTGCTTTACTACTCTTTCAACTTTAATGTTAATTATCAGGCTCCATTTAAAGTTAAGCCTTTCTTGGTGTCTTTTAATTATTGGAGAGCCCTAGGCAGCTGGATTACTATGACCACTGCATACTACACAGTTCTTGGTTGTGGCCTTTAGTTGCCTTGGTATGGCTTATTCGTAGACTAGAAGCTCTTTGACTTTTTGTTGAATTCCTCTGAGCGTGTTGAGGGTCCCAGTCTGCAACTCAAACCTCTGCCCATTCCTGCAGTAAAAATAAGAGGTAACAAACGTTCAAACAATCCATAGATACAATCTGGCTCCAGTTGAAGCTGATGGCAGAATTTCCACCAACTTCAACAGGAATGGGGTGCAGCAGTGGCTCTCATTTTGTAAATGACCGCGGGTGCTAACTCATCTTACTGTCTAAGCTAAACCAGTAGTGTTTCCCAAGCATTGTTTCCTTATTATCGTGAAAATTGAAATCACCGTTTTTGGCAAGATACTGAAAGTCTGCACACTTGAGTGTAGAGAGTTTGTGTGGAGCAGAGTCGATCATTCAAATTGGCAAAGTTTGTTTTGAAAATGATGCTGAGTTTGACAAAGTGTAATGCAAGTAGTTCTTTGTTTTCTTTTTAATTTACTTTTCTTATCACTTTTTAAATGCTATATCCAGCCTTACTCACAGAAGTAGCAATAGAGAATCTGCCAGAAGGCAGTTGACTTTAGCACCTTAGTTTGTGTTTCAGAGTTAATTCAGATTAAAGCAAGATGGCAAAGTCTCAATATAAAATGCAGTAGCTCTTGTTATCCTATAGGAAGAGGACATTTTTCCTATTCAATCTGTCCTGGATTCATGCAATATCTGAATAGTTATTCCTGACTATGTATAGGAAAACCGTCAAGAATCCTGTATCCAAAAGTGACTTAACAGCATCCAGACTTCTAATTGATATTTTCACACTCAGCATCCTCAGTATATGATTCATTATTTAAAATGAACCAGGGTCTTCTAAGTCCTCTACTCCTTTTTTTCAAAGTTGTACCTAGATTCTGTAAATAGGTGGGCTCTGCAGTTAGAGAGGTTTAAAACTGATGAAAGAGCCAAAATTATCTGCAAGAAACAAGTCCTTTGATACTTTCAAAAGATATTTAATGAAGGTAAAAACTGAAAAGCAAAGGAAAACAGAAGAAAGTCTGCTGGTAGAAGAGAGAGAGAACCTATTAAAAATAGGACTAAGATGATGATGGTAAAGATAGTAAGGGAAGGCAAATCTAAAAGGAAAGATGGGAAGGATATGGGAGCCATTTTCATGCAGAGGTAGAATGGATAGACACAAATACTCTCAGGAATGTTAGTTGCTCTGTAATAACTTATTTTCAAAAAATACTTTTTCTTAAAAAGTATGTAGATTTTTCCCCTCTTCCACGGAACTGTTTGATGTATTCATTATCACTTATGCAAATTTCTCAGACTTGCAATGCACTAATTATTTTTAATGTAAAGTAAAAATTTATGTCCACTTGGGGAAAACCTTGTCCATCCTTCTAACAGAAAGGATACAGTTCTACAATATGGTAAAGAAGTTGTGTCTGAGAAGTCTGTCTGAAGCTGATCATCACAGAACTGTAGTGCTGAATCTGCTGGTAGTACCAGTCCAAAGAGGGATCTATCTTACAGCACCACGCACGTTCAGAGGAGCACACTGCAGACGTGAGACCACAGTTACTGTAACTTCTGGCTTTAAACAGCTTATGGTGCTGTTAGTGATGCAGCCACAAACTACATGCTTGCAAGAGGAATTTAGGAGCTGCAGCTGGATAATTCCAGGAATTGGGGAAGTACATAGAATTTGCCATTCCTACATGTGTGAGTATAGCTAAATATCTAAACTCTCTGGAAATTCCTTTTTCAGACTTGGGATAGTTCACTTCTCTGATCTGAGAGATAATACAAAGTAGTGCTGTACTGCTGCTGGCCGTTGGTTGAGCTGGTACATTCCCTGTCAAATTGTGCTGTTTTCTTGAATGTGGGAAGTCTTAACATGTTCTTTGACAGCAAAACCCTCTGCAAACCAAGAATCTGGGATATCTTTCTTGTGTACCTAACACAAAGAGTTGTCACTAGCCTAAACTCTGCAAAGAAGGTTTGAGACAAACAAATATCTTTAAAAGTCAGACTTTTCAGGAAGCTGCACAGTGAAATCTGCCTTGTTGGTTTATTTCTGTGTATTGCAGTTGTAAACTTAGTGATGCATTTATTAAAATTAGTGTAACTTAGTATGATGCTGTTTACTAACTTCATGCAATATATATAAGTTTTAAAATACCTCACATTGTATATAAATGCTAATAAAATCAAATCCCTTAGCAGTCAAAAGAATTAGCCCATATATGAGTGAAATACCAAGGCAGGTCTTGTTGTTTTTATGAAACTGTGAATAATATAAGTATCCAATTGATAAAATTTTATTAAAGCTGACAGCCCTTAAGTGATCTAAGTGGTAAATATTGAAATGAAGTTTCAACAACACTGCAGTACCAAGGGAGGCCTAAGGCAGTAATAAGGATTAAACAATGATTTAATGTTGTTCCTTGGGGGTAGGGATTGTTGTTTTAATGGAGAGCAAAAGCTCACTTCCTTCTAAATAATTAAACTGTGATTTGAGAAATTGATCTAAGGTAGTTGTAGTGGTTTGTTAAGTCCGAAAGAGATAAATGAAGGCAAAGTGTCTTGGGGCAAGGGGAAGTCAGCGGAGAGTAGTGAAGAGATAGTTTTGCAGGATAGATTCATGACAAATGTCCCTTGGGAAGGGGGAAGCTGGCAATGAGCATATTTTATCTTTTATTTGTAATGTAAACAGACTTGTGCTGCCTGAGGCTGGGTAATAGCTAATGAGCAGGGGGTTTCTGTGGGGTGCAGATTTTATTAGCACAGTTTATAAAAAATGGAGCTAAATTAAAAATGTGGTGTCTTCTAGATAATCTGATAATCAGGGATGCTACAGGGAGCACCTCCACCTAAGCAGAGCAAGTGTATTAGCATAGGCATGTAAAATTTCCAAACAATTTGTTCAGCAGTTTTTGTGAGCTGAATGGCTTTCCCATCTTCATAGCGGAAGGCAGATTTCACATAATAGGCCTGAGTATTTTGGGCTGTCTTAGGAATGCAGGAATGAAGGAATTTTGTAATGTGTTTCAAATCTGTCAATTGTGTATAAGCAGTGGGAGACTTGGCCAGAGAACTTCTCATTGTATATGCCTCTTGGGTGATCATTACAAATGAGATGACAGCTAGGATGGTGGTAGAGAAGGGCTATAAGTGGAAAAAGAGAGAGAGAAAACTCTGCCTAATTAGATAATTGCTGAAAGTAATTTCCTTGGGGTTAATGTGATGCACAATCCTGAATAGTCCTAAACTACTGACACAGAGCTTCCAAGACTGTCATGGATGGTTTCCAACCAACTGCCCCTCTCAGTCTGCATGCATGTAACAGTCTAGAAACACAATTAAATTGAGTTAACATCCAAGAAAACGTTCAAATTCCCTCTACTTACTGGAAAAGACTGTCTCTGTGCTCAGTCCATGCCTTCAGGTGTAGATACAAATGGGTAGGGTACGTGTTGCTTGTTCAGAATGCTGTTGTATTTCATCAAAGAAGGAAAGTTGACATATCAAAGAGCCTTAAGAACACACACCACCGTCCAACAAAGTCCCAAGACTATCACTGCCAACGCCTCCATTTTCCTCAGCACTGAAGGCAAAGCTCAGAAGGCAAATTGAATGCAGAGCCTGAATAGCATGAACATCTCCATAGAATCATAGACTATATTGGGTTGGAAGGGACCTTTGAAGACCAT
>NW_010189985.1:13541-23629 GCF_000695765.1 Mesitornis unicolor | reverse complement strand
TGGCCAGAATTTTCTTGTGACTATAACAGGTGGGACCCTTACCACTCATTCCACCTGAAGCAATGGGGAAGCCCTTAACAGCAGTCCTGGTGAAAGACCTGGGTGTTTCTGAATGCAGACTCTGTCACTTGCTCTCAGCTGCCAAGCACTGGGCTGGAGATGCCTGCACTAGGAAGAAAAGCACTACGGCCTCACACTTTGACATCTACACCCCATCCTGTAAAAGCCTATTATTTAAGATTTATGTGAGTGAAGTCCATTAGCCAAATCCTCATTGCTTTCTCTCCAAGTTTTACATAAATCCAGATGTTCCAATGTACTAACAACAGGCTCAATCTGTTGTACAGCCCATATGTGAGCCCTCTTTATTCCTTTGGAAACTCAGAGGTAGGTTTCAAAGACTAGATTTCATACTAGCATGATATGGATCTGTAGAGAGATAAGGCCATCCAAGAAATCCTGCTTTCCTATCTTGTTTTACTGTTGGCTCATCTGAGCCACCTGCCTCACACTGTCAGAGTCCCCAGACTCCTCCTGAGAGGTCTGGCTCCTTGGGCAGCTCTACAGGGACTGCAGCTCACCCATTGGACAGTCTCGAAACTAAATTTCTATGTGGCTGCAGGATATTCCAGTGAAGAGGGAATCCAGTTTTAACTTTTAGGTAAGCACTTACATTACATTCATTAAAGCATTATGAGACAACTTAGATGAAATGCCTTGGATATCAGTAGAGACTCTTCTCTCTATGTTTGTTGTGTTGTGACCAGAAGTGGATTACAGCACTTGCTACTGAGCCACAAGGGACAGAAATAACAGTGGGATAATCAGAGCAGTCTAGCTTGAGCAGGGTCAGAGCCTTAGTCAGATGTGAAAGATTATGACAAGGCAGGGAGTTCAGTCCCATACTGGTACTTGTCAAAATATCACTGACTGTCCATCCTTCCGACCACATTCCCTGCTTCAGATGACACACTGCTGACTGTGGAAGCCACACTGTACATTCCAGGCAGCCACCGTAACGTGTCTGCACAGCTGAAGACACCTTGTGAGTCTCAACTTGAAGCCTGCTATCAGTCCAGATCGCCCAGGATGACAAGAGGCCAAAGATATTTTTTTTTTTAATCTTTATCCTTAATCTGAAATCTGAAATTCAGAATTGGATCCAGATTATAATGTGTGAGCCTTGTTGCCTATTTTTTGTATGTTCCACCAGGGTGAAACAGGGATGTGGTTGTACAGAAGTAAATATAAGCCTAAAGAATAATTTTAACTTTTATTACCATTGTCTGTAACATGTCTGTTCTTCCTAAGAGTTTGGGAGTTTTTTCCCCATTCCTTTTCATCTCAAGTCAGTCCATCAAAAGCATTCTCCTTCACTGTATTAAAACATTAATGCTGAAAACATCATCAAACATAAACAGGTTTTTTTTGTGTGTTTCATCTGTAAACATTTCATAAAGGCATTTATGAAAAAAAGCTAATCATGCCTTAAATACAGACTGCAGACTGAAGTACATCCACATGCTTTAGAAAGGTTGTGAACCTTGAAGAAGGATCCTAGAAATCTCTGTAATCAAAACAAGACCTCTGGACTTTATTCTAAGAATACATGGAAAAGAATATGATTTAGATTTAAAACTTACAGTTTCAGATTGTCTCTCTCTCTAGGAGGTATATCACAGTCATCAATAGTAACACATTTATTCATAGGCTGAATACAGTTTTTTGAATCATCTCTGTATGTGAATTACCTTTGACAGATCACTGTCTCCCAAAAGACCGTTAATGAATCCTTCCATGGTTAGTGAGGATTTTTCTTGGTGAGTCCTAACACGATTCAGCACAAGTTAGCTGTTTTCTTTACATGTATTCCAAACATCTTCATAACAATCTCCATGTTAGTAGTAGAAGCCATATGGAGATATTTGTAACATCATTTTCCCTGGCCTGGATTTCCTTATTTTCGATTAAAAACCAAAATGCTGCTCTTGGCTGCTTCTCCTTGAGTCTGTCCTCACCAAGACCTCCCTGCTCCAAAAGCATCACCGTGACTGCTGGGCCTGCAGTCCCCACCAGAGGACAAGCGCTGCCCTCTTGGTCATAGTTGAAAGCTTTGGAGCTGACCTGGTTTAGTGGGACAGAATTTTAGGGTCAGTTTTCTGTTGAGGAAAACTGCAATTTTGTAAGGACTACAACACTCTATTTTCATGAGAACAAAGTTGATAAAAACTTTGTTATAGGTTTCAACTAATACTGGTATGCAGATTGCCGTAGTGCTCAAGGTCTTCAGGGTCTGGAGATAAAGCTGCAGAGGCTGTGGGGAATGGAAACCTAGGGGAGTCAACCCAAGGTGACCCCAGGCTGACCAATTATTACTATTCATACCATCAAAGTCACATTCACTATAAACCGGGGAGTTTGCTGAGGATGGTCGTTCTTCCTCCTTCTCTGTCTCTTCTTCTCCCTCCTGCTTTCTCTGACATCTTGAGAGGGACTTGTTTACCATCCTAAGCCTGAGGGCTACTTCTCCACAATATTGGCCGAGTATAAGTCTCTGTATTTTATATTATGTTAGTAATATTAGTTTATTATCATTATTTTATTAAGTATATTTCTATTTTGACCCATGAATCTCCCGTCTTTCCTTTTCCTGACCCTCTTCCCCAGGTGGGGAGGAGGAATTGGATGATAGAGCAACTCTATAAACAACTACAGAAGTCTGCTTCTAAGGCCACTGCTTGGAGGACTGGATGCTCTCAGCTAGGCTCAGGCATTCAAAAAGATGCAGCACAGGTTCATCACACAGGGTTCTTTATCCAGGGTGACAACACAGTTTCAGGCATGTATCAGTGACAATATCATCCACTCCCCTAAAGGCCTGAAGACGGAAAGTTCAAACTGCACTCTCCCTTAAAATGTAGTCAGCTGGTTCCTCGGGCATAATACTGCACATTCTCCTATTACTTATAAATCTCACATTAGGCACTTTTTGTAAACTTTTAAACAGATTGGTTTTTATCTCTATCCTAAGCTCACACTAAAATGTCAGCTATCATCAATATCAAGTGTCTGGTTCTTGCTGACACCTTAGGCTATGCAGCCTTCTGCAGCAAAGCAAGTCTTGTGTAGTCCTGGCCAACCCTTTCATAGATTACAGATATCCTGTTCATTAGTCTGTTCTTAGTTGAACTTGCAAGCTACTCATTACTGCCGTTGCCCAGATAAAATAAATAAATTTCAAATTTTCAGGCTGTTGTAGCACTGCTTTAACTTACTGTTGCAATGAAATTTGTGGAGAAAACGACAAGAGACAGAGAGAGAAAATGAACTGCTTTCTTTGTAAAAGATACTGATAGCTGCTCTCCTGGTAGCTGAAAGGTGTAGTTTTAAGTGCTTTGATGCTTTTGAAAGCTTCTCTTGACCTGGGGAGAACTTCATCTACCTTTAACATTGTCACATGGCTTAATAGAATGTTTTGCTTTTTGTGATCCATAAAGCAAAATAGCTTATGTGTTTGAAAGTTCAACTGCAATCTGGTTTAACTACATTATTATCTGTATAATATAATATCAATGGCGAAAAGTTACCAACTATGCAAGAATAACAGTCTGTTTCTGAGCAATTTCAGATGCTTTTTTGAATAGTTACAAAAGCCAAGAGGACATGGCAACGATAGCTTAAATGCTCAACTCTATATATGCTTTTCTATCTCTTCAAAGTTAAAGTTTATCTCTTAAAACTTTTCATCTCTTGGACTGACTTCTCAAGTTAGTCCATCAGCCCCAGGCAGCAGATAATATGTGCTGCTTGAGTGCATGTGAGTGAGCAAATATTTTGGTTTTAAAATATTTTTATTTTCAGACACAGGATTTTTAGGAAAAAAAGATTTTTGGATCCCACAAACTGTCTTTGACCAGCTCTGTTGAGGAAGAAGACAATACAAGCAGTCAAACCACATCTTGTCTGCAAGCAGAACCCAGGGAAGCGTTTACTCTTAAGCAAGTCCATGATTGAGAGATTTCTCCAGCCTAGATGATGCAATTAAGCAAGCTTAATTTCACCTCACTTGGTTGTGTAAAGTTCTTAAGTGATAATTGTGTATAAGAAGTCCTCTCATTATATTCTGTACAGAGATTGGCATTTCTGACCATGAAAGAATAGTTGAAGATAAATCACTGCAAATGATCCCATTACTCTTTGAAACAGTATGAGCAAGAGGCTGATAACTGTGCTCTAATGTCATCAGTATAGATTTCTTACAGTTACATTATCATCAAGGGAGCAATTCTGAGACCGTTTTCCCAATCAAAAGGAAAATTTTAAATAGCAAAAATATTATAGCTTGTTAAATAAGGATGTGAATGTCACTTCAGCATAACCAAACTTAGTTAATTTTGAAGTTCCAGTTGTGATTCAGTGTACAATTTTTACAAAATAGTAATAATATATGACAAAAATTAGCAAAAAACATTTTGAAAGCCTTTTATCAATGTCTTTTTTCTCTCAAACCTATTAGTGAAGCATTGCAAGCACATGCCATACATACATATATATATATATATGCGCAAATAAAGAAAGTATCAATAGAATGCACTTGATAAAATTTGGTGTAATTTTTGGGTTTTGTAAGGCCAATGCCTATAGCAGCTGTGCACAGCAAACAGGATCCTTCAGCTGCTTTTTACATTAACATTTAAAAGCATACTCCAATTTTTGTCTCCAGTCCTACAGTTCGCTGCACATATGTGGGGGGTGTGTGTCTGTGTGTGCACGTGTGTGTGTGTGTGTTCATCTGTGCTTACCTTTGCATGAATCCAACAGACCTGAACTGGAAGATGTCTGTCCAGTGCTATCAAATGTAGAAAGTGAATGGGGCTCTTCCCTAAAAAAAAAAAATAGCACAATTTTTTTTTAAAAAGACCTCTGACACTAGGAATATTGCTTTGCACAAGTCTATGCCTTTCTATTGAAAGGTACAAAATAATTTTTCAAATATAATAAACCAGTGTCTGCTTTGCATGGGGCCTTGTGTACATGGTTATGATATATCGAGGAGGCTCAAAAGAGAGGAAAAGTGCCTCAAGAACTTGCTGTATACATACAAAAATTTAGAAAATCTTAATAATTGTCTTAACCAGTCTGCTTCATTTTCGAACAGACCTCCATCTGCTAAGACAGAAAACTTGAACATAGATGAGTTCTTTCCTATCACAAATATTAGGGATTTTCCTGTGATTTAATTGTCCACCAAATCCGCACTAACTAGGTTTATACATTGATGTGCTAGCATGTGCCTATTGTTACAATTTCACCTAGTTTTCCACATTTCCCTCTCATATATTCAACCTCTATTCTCCACAGAGCATGGCTTGGGGTACACACTCCAAGCAATACAGCTATAGAAGATTTGCAGAAAAAACCCAAACCTTTTAAATGGGCACTTTATCCCTTATCAGACTGGCTAACACACCTACCTAATCACAGCACCATCCTTTTCTGAGTGGAGGTGTGAGAATCTCACTGGTTGGAACTAGAAATAGCAACATGCCTGTATCTGTATGTCCTGATTTTACCATCATTGCGTCATAGAATTCCATTTTCTGTTCATCAGAGCTGCATTTCTGAGAGAATTGTAGTGTTCCATTTAGTGAAAACAAGTTGATATTATGACTTTAGCTGTCACAGGGTTGTTTTACCCATAGCGGCTAGTGACGTCATTTTGTATTCATACTAAGAATAATATGATAACATGCCATAGTTTTGGTTGTTGCTAGCAATGTTTACACAAACTCAAGGACTGTTTTTCAATCTTGCATGCATCTGTGCTCCTAGTTCTTTTAGGTTTTGTTGGGTTTTTTTCCCCTTCGCTCTGTGCAAGAGGATGGGGTGAGAGGGATGGAGGATCGAAAGACCAGGGTTTTCTGGGACAGATGAGCTGGGACAGATAACCCAGGTGTGATCCAAGCTGTCCAACAGGATGTATCAGAACATATTCCATACCATAAACATCACACTCACTATAAACTAGGGAGTCTGCTGGGGATGTCCCTCTTCTTCGGATGGTGGCCATCTCCACAAAGTTTAGCTTATTCAGTTCCTGAGGCTTATCCCTCCCTTGGTGCATCTTCATTGGTGTACAGCCAGCAACTGCTATTTGTGAGCTGAGTATATATTTGGTTGCTGTTTTATCTATTTTCTTTTTATTACAATTCATTATTGTTACTATTATTTCAGCTTGGTTTATTTTAATTATGAAATTGCCTTTATATCAACCAATTACTTATTTCACTTTTACTTTTCCAACACTTTCTCACATCCTATCAGGGAGTAGTAGGGAAGTGAGCAAGCAGCTGTGTGGTGTTTAGCTTCTTGTTGGGCTAAACCATGACCATCACTCAAGTCTATAATATACGGTAACTATACAACGCTATAGTATAAATATTTCTGTTTATGCAATATGTATTTGTTCTGTATGTTTATATTTATTGCTATTTTATGTTCATCGTAAACACATTTATATTTACATACAAGATTTTTCTTTCTTCTCATCCAGTTACATCTGTTCACTTTGTAAGCAGCATTGGTCCCAGTTTTGACCACTGGTAGTAAGGATTACTGGAATTGGCAGAACTATTTGGTTGTACTATTTGATACTACAAGTAAGGAAGAAACAGGGGCATTTCTTCTGGATTATTAGAACAAGCTGCACCCTCAGTTTCATAGCTAATTTTAACTTCAGCTTCTTTCCCTTCACTTTGCTGCCTTTAATTCTAATTGCTCCCTGGTGTAACACCAGTAAACCAACGCCCGTGATTCTGTCATAGCTCCCATCCTATTGCAAGCTTATCTTTCAGGAAGAGCAGATGTTCCCACATGTGCCCTATCTTTATCCTCTGATGCTTTTGCTTTGCTAACAGAAGATTGTATTTCCATTGCCCTCTGCTTCTGGAGAAAAAGATACAGCACTCAGGAGTCTTTCTGTCTTGCTAATCAATGGGATTTGTAGGCAACCAGGCTGCTCCACAGAATCACAGAATCACAGAATCACAGAATGTTAGGGATTGGAAGGGACCTCAAAAGATCATCTAGTCCAATCCCCCTGCCGGAGCAGGAACGCCTAGATGAGGTTGCACAGGAAGGCGTCCAGGCGGGTTTTGAATGTCTCCAGAGAAGGAGACTCCACAACCTCTCTGGGCAGCCTGTTCCAGTGCTCTGTCACCCTCACTGAGAAGAAGTTTCTTCTCAAATTTAAGTGGAACCTCCTGTGTTCCAGCTTGTGCCCATTACCTCTTGTCCTATCATTGTTTGTCACCGAGAAGAGCCTGGCTCCATCCTCGTGACACTCACCCTTTAAATATTTATAAACATGAATGAGGTCTCCCCTCAGTCTCCTCTTCTGCAAACTAAAGAGACCCAGCTCCCTCAGCCGCTCCTCATAAGGGAGATGCTCCACTCCCCTTTCCTACTTTGTCCCCATTTCTACTATTCTCAAGTATTTTCCCTCAGCATTTGTTCTTTATCTCCTCTTCCTTTCTCTAATCTTAAGGCCCCCTGGATTTTTCTTTCAGCTTCTCAGTCTGATGAAGCGACAAGAATTTGCAATGGTACACAAAAGGTATGACCCCCACTTTTCTGTTTTTTTCCACACCTTTTTTGCACTGCATCCTACAAATGCATGCTGCTGCAGGAAAGCTCTGGGCAGGACCTTGAGGGTAAGATGCAGTTCTCATATGGGATTAACTCCTGCCTGATCTTCATAGAGGCAGACCTGTGGCTGGGGCAGCGTAAGAGGACCTACCACATTTCTTTGGAGGTCAATATAAGTACAACTCCTTTGGGATGCACCTTTAGTCAAGATGTGACTCTATGTTCAGTGCAGGCAGTGTTTAGTGATCCTGTGCTCCCTGTATCCAAAAATGATCCCTGTCCCTCCCTGTGGTCCCTAAAACCATTCCCAGCACTGCTCTGCACTGATGCCTTGTCAGCAGAAATAGAGAGATTGTTCCTAAGCAAGCTCAGATTAAATTCTTACTTCTGAAAGGATATTGTAGCAAGATGGATGTCAGTCTCTTCTCCCAGGTAATAACTGATAGGATGAGAGAAAATACTCTCAAGTTGTGCCAGGAGACATTTAGATTGGATATTAGGAAAAATATTTTCACTGATAAGGTAGTCAATAGGCTTCCCAGGGAAGTGGTGGAGTCACCTTCCCTGGAGATATTTAAAAGATGAGTAGACATGGTGCTTAGGGACATGGTTTACTGCTGGAGTTGTCAGTGCTAGGTTAACAGCCGGACTTGATGATCTTAAAGGTCTTTTCCAACCTGAATGCTTCTGATTTCACATCCTAGGTATCTCTTCTCCTTCACCATGAGGGCTAAACACTGAAAGGCCTCCGGATATGGACTATCTCTACAACAAAATATTTCCTTACCTGTTAGTACAGACGGTGTTGGGAAGATTATTTATGTGAGTAAAGTTGTTTGCAATTGTAAGTTGTAGGGTGTTTTATGCCTGTGGTTCAGCTACTTGAATTCACTGGCCAGCTGGTGGTGACAAAGAGTGCAGCAAAACAGGACTGTGTCCTCAGAGCAATCTAGGGGATGCAGAGCACCTGAAGTCCACACAGGGGCTTTATTTCATTTTTCATAGCTGTAATCTGGGGCTGTGGGCTAGACATCCATCAGTGGCTGAGACTTACCTTCTTCTTGCTCTGTTTCCTTGATGAGAGTCCCCTGCCATAAGAACTGAACTGCAGTAAATAGGGGCAAAAAGGAAACCTGCTTCAGAGCATATGCCCCAGCTGAAATCTTATGAGACTATAGACTCATTTTGCAAATTCTAGCAACTAAAGTTTTCTCTTGGACTACATGTGAGTCTGGGGTCTACATACTCTTCTGCATCTATCCTTAGCTGGTGTTTCTCACTGCCATTATCTACTATAGAATCCTTTTGTTCTGATATTTATTTCATAAAGGATTTCCAGATACAGCTGCCATCAGGAATGCTGCACAAAATAAAGTCATATTAGAGATTTCTTTCATAAATAGAACATAAGCTTAATATCATTCCTGCCTAGACTATTATGACAAGTTAGGTCTTCTATGAAACTGCAATAATATAATAGCTTAAACTGACTTCTGCTCTTTGTGTTATGGTAGGGAATACACATAGATTGGCAGGGCCTCATCTGGTATTCAACAACTGGAGCCAGCACCACCTCCCACAAAGGATATTGCAGAATTCGACAGGGGTCAGAGCAGGGCACTGAAAATTATTAAGCCGATGAAAAAACTGTTTAGGGAGATAGATTAAAAAGACTGGATTTGTTTGTTCATGAAAGGTTGTGAATAAAAAGAGTCATGATAAGAACATACAAGATAATGAATGTTACAGACAAAGCAGAACAGAAACTTCTGTCCTTGCTGTCTCAAAATATGTGTGACAATGAAGCATTCAAAGAAATAAAAAGGTGGCAAATTCAGACCTGATAAAAGGAAATATTATCCCATACAAAACATCATTAGACTGTGGAAGCCATAACCGCAGACTGCCCTTCTGGCCAAGAATGTAGTATAAAGTTAAAGTTCAGAAAGAAAAGAGGATATGTTCCTTGTATAATAAGGTATATAATAACAATGCAAAAGGGAAGAAAAAGGTGTCAGAAAGTCTTAAGTGTTTCAGAGATACAAACCACTCAGTAACCAATAGGACTAGGATAAGACAGGCTATACTGTTTCCTATCTGCTTTTCACTGGGTCTCGTTAACCTTCCTGAAAGCACATGGATTGGCCTCTCTCACAGTGCATCCATCTGGCATCATATATGGAAAACAAAACACAGGGCACCTGAAATTAATACATCAGGCTGTGAACTTCAGTGGTAAGGTACGTGTGGTTACTACCTTCTTTGCCTGCTTAGCCGCAGTGAGGGTAACTGCCAGCACACAGAGCGCAGAAACTTAAAATGCCTTGGCTCAATTTGCCACAGCTTATCTGGATGCACTCTGAGACAACACAAGGCAAAATGCTGTCACACTTAGCTGGTTGTCACTTCATGCATATTTCATAGTCACAGAAAAGGTCTTT
>NW_010189985.1:0-13510 GCF_000695765.1 Mesitornis unicolor | reverse complement strand
TGCTGATATCAGTTGGAGGAGAAACAGATCTGGTTTTTACAGCTTGAGATCCTTCACAATGAGGATCCCTTGCAACATGGATCTCCTGCAACAGCCTTTCCAACATCAGGTCCATAGCCTTCCACACCTTGTGGACATGCAACACTGGTTACAAGTGAGAAAGCAAGCCCCAAAGCTACAGCAGAAGATAAAGGTTGCAGTTATTTTGGTATGGAACTTAAATATTTTTATCAATTCAGACCCTAAAGGCAGGATGTTGTAATTTAGCTATCACGATAGCACACAGGGATTTGTACCATTAACATCTTAAATGAACCTTTTATTTAATATCATGCAATGCTGGTGCTCTTCCAGCTTTTCCAGCATTTCCCTGGTTCTCTTCTTCATTGTTTGTCTGGTTTATAGGCAAAGAACCAACCTCAGGAGGAGATGCAGAAAGAGACAAATGTGCCTGGGGAGGAGGGAGAAAAACTTTTATGGTTTACAAGAGAGAGAATGAGAGCAAGTGATCTAAGAAGACAACTCAAATCTTTCAAAAAGTTGGCCATTGTTGAAATGAAGACTGCCTTTTGGGCAAGGTGAATATAGGCTTATATATGAACAGGAATCACTTTTACGTGTGAAAAAGGCATTCATGAGCTGGACTGTGGACTTTGAATAAGAGAGCAATTCAATGGTGGTCTCAATGCAATGCTCTGGGATAAGGTCCAGGGAGGTAAGTGATGACTTGTGCCTGCACAATGTGTGTTAAAAAAAGAGTCAGCCAGACCCTCTCTATCAAAAAAATTTACTAATATTAGCATGCAGATTGCCTGGTGACCACAGTGTGATTAAAGACAAGTCTGAAAACAGAGGAGAAAAATAATAAGATAAATAATTCTTTGCTTCTTCCAATGTGGATGCATGAAACAGCTTGAGACAACTCAAGCTACTTGAGACTACTGAGACTTTCCTTCAATTATTGTTGAGTGATTACGAATTGTAGAAAAATGCAGTGGAAACCCTTGAAATATTCTAGATCATTCCATGTACTATATTTACGCGTGAGTCATATATTAGTGATTACTTCAGTACAACTTATTTTGATTTGCACCAGAATAATTAAGAGTTATTGAGTTTTTTCTAAATATTTATTTTTAACTTGTTTCTCACTTTGGAGAAGGTTTTGATGATTATTAAGTATTTAGCTTATAGGTTTTGTTAATGAAAAACTCCATTAAGTCATTATTGCTTTTATAATAGAATTCAGCATATATTTAAAAAATCATAATATAGAAAATATGAGCACTATCTGATTTAGAATATTTAGAAATAGTTGTTTTCAACTCTAGTTTTAATTGGAATTTTCCTTTTCATGCCAGAAACAGCAATGGCACTTTAATCTTCTGACTGGCTATGAATTAAAGACAGGTAGACCAGGGAAAATTTGTTTCAATCAACCATATGGTGCAGTTGAAATAGCGTAATTTTCCAAATCAGCCTAAGGATCTTGGGCTGCAGTTCAGGAGTTGTCAAAGTACTAAATCAACTGAGGATGAGAATTAGTGCATTAGACAAATGCTTCTTAGGATCTCAGCTTGTCGAATAGAGATCTACAATGATCATCTTGTCCAACTGCCTGACCACTTCAGGGCTGACCAAGTTAAAGCACATTATTATGGGCATTGTCCAAATGGCTCTTAAACCCTGACAGGCTTGGGGCATCAACCACCTCTCCAGGAAGCCTGTTTCAGCATTTGACCACCCTCTTGGTAAAGAAATGTTGCCTAATGTCCATGTTAGGTGGACTTAGTAAATTTCATCCCATTAATCATTGCCCAATGCTCCAATCTGTCTAGATCCTTCTGTACGGCTTCTTGTCCCTCAAATGAGTCAGCAACATCTCCTGGTTTGGTACCATCAGCAAACTTCTTAATGGTGCATTCAATTCCTGCATCTAGATAGTTGATAAATATATTGAATGGAACTGGCCCTAAAATTGACTTCTGAGGAGTCACCAGACAGATGTAGCCCCGTTCACTACAACCCCTTGAGCTCTGCATTTCAGACAGTTCTTCACCCAGTTCACCATGTAACTGCTCATCTCACAGGTAGACAACTTGTCCAGAAGAATGCTTTGAAGGACCAAAAACCTTACTAAAAATCTGGAAAAACTATGTCTACTGCCCTTCCTTCATCCGCCAGGCAGGTGACGTTATCATAGAAGGTTAAGAAATTAGTTAAACAGGTCTTTCCCTGTCTCAATTTATGTTGACTGTGCCTGATGACTACATTATTCTTTAAATAGTATTCTCCATATTTTTCCTGGAACTAAGGTTAGACTAACAGGTAATAGATTATTTTTTTAAAAAGTTCAAATAAGCGACAACAGAAGGTACCTACACTCTGTCACTTACACTAAGTAGATATCACAGACGGTTTCCAAGAATGGCATTGACATTTTTTCTTAACAGTGAATGATAACTCTTCTTCAGGAGTGAAGCCCACATAATGATGCTGGAAAAAACTAAATGATTGTTGCTCATTTTAAATGTATCAAGGATGCTGCATGCTGTGTGCTGGGTAATCTGCTTCACTGTTTCACATGAATGAAACTGAACTCCACCATCGCCCTCCAAGGTATTTGTCATAATTAATGAGTAGGCATTGTACATGGGGTTATTTTTCTCCTGATTCAGAAAAAGTCTCATTTTATTAGAACATCATAGCTCATATAAATGATCATAATGATATTAAGTTCTTTAGAGCCAACACTTTATCTATTGTCTTTTGAAAGAAGAGAGAGAGGGAGAGAGGGAAATTTTCTCACACTCAACTCTTTCTAAAACAAAATAATCTCAAGCCACCTGGTAGTGCTCTTTAAAGAAATCTTCCCAGTATAGTTTCATACCCACCCAGAGAGACAGAGTTCCTGGAACGATTTATCAGTTCAGTGGGAACTGGGAGGCTAAGGGATATAAAAGATAGTCTTCTTTCAGGCAAATTCTTCCTGTTTTGATAACACCATCATTTATGAAAATAGAGGTCTTCAGTTTCTGCTGATTCAGAGTCTTGAAGTAGCAGTGTAATTCAGACTCCAGTTTGAAACAGAGATCTCCATCTACATACACAGAGAGTGAAAAGAAATGGGAAGAGGAGCTGGTTCTTATATATTGTATAAACATTTTGATAACTCTGGGGAAAGCTAGTCTTGAATTAAGTCAGGAAGTGACATGAAAAACAGCTCAGACTTTGCTGTATGTCTGATTTATTTATATATATGGTTGCCAAAGCAACAGTCAGGAATTTTCATCAAACCAGATAAACACCTTCTGGGGATACGGATAAGGGATGTAAGTCAACTCTTATGACGTGAAAATTTCACCTGAAAATGTGGGCTTTTTCTTATGGATTTGTCTCAAGACTTTATTCATACATATTTTTGTATGCAGCAAACACTGAAGTTATCTGAAGTGGCTGGACACTTCTGTTTTACTGTACAGTAAGATTTTAATACCACTGAAACAGTAGTGCATATACCTTTACTGTCTATCTGAAGAATGTGACTTACAATATATATTTTTTTTAATGCACTAGGTTTAGAACGTCACCACAAAAAAGCACAGACTCTCTGGCCCCATTCTTATTTGGCTCTCACTTCCACCTTCCTGGTGAACTGCTTAGATGTCTCATAGATCCCCTCTTTTCATAAGAAGTATGGATTATCCCATGTCAGATCTCTGCCTCAGAAAAAAAATAAATAAACCACCTTCTTTTTGATTCTTTAGATGCTTTTGGAATTACCTGGAAGCAACAAGTACTGCAACAACCTTACAATCAGAACAGTAGGTTTTCAATTTAGCTTAAGGAGGATTAAAATTGTTGTGATAGTATACAACCTTTACTGATAATGCATTTGGAAATTAAACTAAGCTGGGCATCCCTCACAGCACGTTTCCTCCTCCTTCTCTCCAAAGCCTTCCATGACTCTGCCCTTTCCACCTGCAACCCTGTCCAAATTCTTCCCCATCCCAGAGCTAACACAGACTCACAGAATCACAGAACATTAGGGATTGGAAGGGACCTCAAAAGATCATCTAGTCCAATCCCCCTGCCGGAGCAGGAACACCTAGATGAGGTTACACAGGAAGGCGTCCAGGCGGGTTTTGAATGTCTCCAGAGAAGGAGACTCCACAACCTCTCTGGCCAGCCTGTTCCAGTGCTCTGTCACCCTCACTGAGAAGAAGTTTCTTCTCAAATTTAAGTGGAACCTCCTGTGTTCCAGCTTGTGACCGTTACCCCTTGTCCTATCATTCTTTGTCACCGAGAAGAGCCTGGCTCCATCCTTCCGACACTCACCCTTTAAATATTTATAAACATGAATGAGGTCTCCCCTCAGTCTCCTCTTCTGCAAACTAAAGAGACCCAGCTCCCTCAGCCGCTCCTCATAAGGGAGGATAATAACATCCCTACTTTGTCACCCGAAGGTCTCCAAAACCTGTCAGCTCCAGTGCTCCCCATCCAGCACTCCTTCATCACAGAGTGGGTCCCTGAGCTCACCTCCTTCATGGCTCTACTTGCCGCTCCCCACATCAGTGGAGAGACCCAACTATGTGGGAAGAAGATTGCTAGCAATTTGCAATACTGAAAATTTTGCACACATACCTATAAGCAGAAAGAGACCGTAAACACCGGATTGCAAACTTCCCTTCCTCCTGTTGCAGCATTTATTTCCTATAGCTTTGCAAAGTTCTTGGCACAGCAAACTCTCATCTTTTGAGGTGGCTGTAAATATAAAGGGAGCGTGTGGGGAAATTCTCATAAGACTCTAGCACTGAGTTAACTATTCTGTAGTCAAAGATGAGAGCAAGCTCCATTATTCATGTCTAATTTTACTGCATCTTTTTTCCCTGCCCATGTCTGATCTCCAGTGTAGGCAGAAGCCCTTTCCAGACTGCAGAACATTCTCCAGATTTGCCCTACTCTGCCTGGATTCAGGTCCTGCTGTACATCATGTGGGAATAAGGCAAGAAAGTGCACACAAGGAAGCCATTGGGGTTCTTCTGTTACTTGCTTTGAAAGATCATTTGGCTGTCTGACCTTCCAGCACTAGAGAGATTTAATTTACTTCACATACAATTCCAATATTTCTATTTCCCACACAGAGTGCAGTCCAAGTGCCAGTATAGTTAGTGCTACCTCCTAGAAGACAATTATATTCTTGGGAGTAAGCAGATTAAATCCTTTGAGGGCAATTGCGATAAACACAGCTGGGGTTTATAAGTGAAACAAGTCTGCGGGGTTAGCTTAGCCTCATTAAAGGAGCAGTCACATCCAAAAAACATCTCTTGGAATGAGCTGTAGTTTCTAATCACAAAAGCCCAAGGGAAAGTATATTGACAAAAACTGGAAGATTCAGAGAAATTGGGCACTAAAAATTGCCCAGCATCTGGTCTCATTCTAGGTAGTTTTGTCGGCCCATAACCCATACAAAAAGCAAAGCTGAACCTAAATTTTGCATCAATAGTGTTTTGTAAGAGGAAAGAAGACATTTAGCAGCTATTCACATCAACAGTGCACATACATTTTCTTTAAATGTGGCCAAATAGCAAAGCAGTGACATTTGCTAATAGTAACTAAGTACTCTTTAAAACCTAGTCTCTCTTTAAAGAATATAAATAATCACAAGGATAAATTTGCCACAAGTGACATACTACAATCACACAGTGGGTCTTTGAAAAACAAGCTATTGACTTTTCCATCTAAGAAAACGTGTCCCAGATTTCCTGCAAAGGTAACTTATGGGATATGTCACGTAATTTGTTTTTCTAAAGTCCTTGATCTTATCAAAGAGGAGGCCTTTTGCACTCCTATTGTCTTATAATATGCTTTTGTGTTTTGGTAACCATTGTGTGAAATATAAGAACATAGGCTTCAGGAGCCACCCTGTTTTTAATAAAGATCAAGGCAAGAACAGACAGTTGATCTGAAAGTTTCATTTTACCCTTAATATACATCCGAAGAGTTCAAGCTTCATTTGCTAATTCTTTTTATTTTGTTTTGCTGTAACTCGTTCACATATGATGCCACATCAAGTAGTTCAATCTATTGTGACATAGCACCAGCAATAAATGGAAGCTAAAAAAAGAAACATTTGGTTATTCTTTCCTTATAGGAACAAAGGTACTCACAGAAGAAATGAGAATGAAAAACTACGTCTGCAGACATTCTTGTTTCTTAGGCCAGCTCTGCAAAAGATCTTCCTAGCACTTTTAAAAGCACCAGCACTGTTTTTATGGAGAGGCATTGGATCATCCCAATGTAAAGCAGTAATGTCAGGGATTTGGCACAAAACTTCCTCCAGTTCTTTCCACCCACATATGCATCTATGTTACTGTCATAAAAATTGTCCAGGTTTCCCTCCAGCTTTTCCTTAAGGTGATGAAAATTTCCCCAGCTGCGTGCTGCTGTGACTGTCAGGGAATAAGCTAGCTACCCATCACTTACAGGAGTAACAACATGGAAGTAACTGGTATTTTAAGGAAAAGGGATCATTAATTGAACAAAGAGTTTTCCTTGACCTGAAACAAAATGTTTACTTCAGTCCTGGGTATTTGAATGCTTTTCAAGTATCATTGCTAGATAAGTTTGAAACAAAATGTTGTTCTAGAGTGAAAAAATGAAACATCTCACCTCTTTGAAAATGTCAAAACACTGTGTTCCAGAAAAGATCTCATTTATTTCAGCTTGAGCTACTTGATAAAGTAGACACAAATTCAAGAATTATTTTGGACGTTCCAAACCTTCATTTTTTAACAGACCTAATTCCAACCCTAATATTTCACATAACCAGAGACAGCAGAATAAGCACAGAAACATTCAGGTTTACATGCTGTGAGCTCAACTGAGCATCCCTCAAATTTTGCAGCCAGTTTTTCTGATGCCAGCAGACATAACATTTTTTTTCTTCTGATTGAACATGTGAAAGAATGTGAGGTAATGTAATTTGAATGTTAATTAATGTACTTGAGCTAGAAATTGCTTCATATTTTCAACAATTAGATTAAATAGCTATTGTCAACACTATGAGGGAAGAGCTTTCTTGTTGTAAATACAGCTCAGTGAAAACCGCTGGAAGTGAAAGTTCTCAGCCTAAATCTTTTGTTTTCCTTCACCAAGCACATTTGTGTTTGAAGAGAAGCAAACACTTCCCCCCAAACCAGTCCCAAGCAGCCGATTCCCTGACCGTATCTTTGAATGCAGCAGCTAACTGCCAGGTCCAGCACTGGTGTGGGCAGCAGGATCTTCTCAGGCTTGTTCACGACACTGGCAGTTTCACCAGGGTGCCTCCAGCAGTATCAGCAAATCACGTCCCTGTGTGTGCAAGACGGGCAGAAGGAACAGTGTGAATCCCACAAAGTTCAGTGCATCTCTTCAGATCCTTTCAGGAGAAAACTCCAATTCATCAGTAATTAACTTTTTGGAAATCCTAAGAAGGACCCTACAGAAATATATTCTTAACGGCTATTTCAATAATTAATTGGCTAAAATTATCCACGAAACACTGAAGTTTTGCCACTTCCATTCATGAGTTCCTGTTAGTCGTGTATTTTATGCTTGCAGAAGACTGATTTCAGAATCTTGCCTTCTGTAACTCATGTGTTTCTTTAGAAATTATTCCTCTTCTAAACTATCAGAAGTGAAGGCTTACATGTGTGCTTCATTTTACAAGTCATCAAGCTCATTGTAACTGAGGAGTATAGAGTTAAACTCAGGCAATTCTTTGGAGGATGTAGGCATGCAGAAATAAAACACAGTCCAGTAGCTCAGATCTTAACTAAGATTCACAAAGTCCCAACTTTAACTTTTTGCTCCTTTTGTGGACTTTCCCTTTGGCCAAGGAGAAGTTATTATTATCTGTGTCTTTTTTCTAGTTACTGTGGCTTTGAGTGAAATGACAGGAATAGGATGTCTCAATTTACAGGGGTTTTTTGGAGGTGGTAGACAAATATTTGTAAAATGCTCCAATACTGAAACAGAGGCAATTAAACAAAAACCTAAAATGAGTAGCTATGGAGGTCTGGCAGGCTTGCTTGGCTTCTACCAGCTGCAACCTGCTACACCTACTCCTATGCCTTGTGTGAATCTCATAGACATGGAAATCATCACAACCCCACTGGAACATGCAGATAACTCTGAACAAAGATGATGCTTATAGTGACTCTTGCACATGTGCTTGGCTCCCTTCTGACATTAAGAACTGATTTAATAAATGTAAAATATTGCATTGATTTTAGTTTCCAGGTCCCCTAATGCCACAGAAGCTATTACAGCTATTTCTTGGGAATTTTATTCTTGGACCAACTTGCAAGGTGGTTTGGGCTTTTTTATATGAATTGGGAAATACCTCCATGCCTTAGTTGTTGCTTACTCATAGCTGACATGTTTTAAGTGTAAAGTTACAATCCACTTAGTGAATAATATTAAATAGGAAATGAAAAATACTCTCACTGAAGCTATTCCAGACAGATGCATTTCAGCCACAAATGGCACTTAGTCTTCGTGCTTCACAGAGAGTGAAGAAATTCCTTCTACGTGCTTGCCTTTTGGAACAGAAGATGATTATTCCTGATGTGAGAAAAGCCATTATTTTCCTTTCAGGACACAAAGAAAGTATAGAGTTGGCGCTAGTGAAGCTGGGACATTTGAAATTCACACAAAGGGCACATAGTTTCAAGCAATTCTCCAGAAAGAACACCAGCTTTTCTTCGAAGTATTTTGTGCAAACCATTGAAGATATTTAATTACAAGCATATTGTCAATACAGTTGCATACACATATATAAGTTCATGCCACACACAGATAAGTGCTTCTGCTCTTACATGTTTGAAATCATACACAACCAGTACTGTTGGAACGTATCTACTTAACTCTACTAACATTTCTGTGATAGCAGGCTTAAAAGCTAATTTCTGAGGAGAGATTACAGGCCATTGCAATGATACTGGTCATCTTCTGAAGTGCATTGTTGTGTCCTCTTCAAAATAATTAGGTCTTTGACATCCCTTTGCAGCAGTTGGCTAAAACCACTGCGGCTTGTTAGGATGCCAAACAGACAAACACAGTCAGATTTTCTCTGGAGTTGATAAATGTCTAGCCTACAACTGGGATAGCAAAAATACTAATTAACCTCCTTGAAGCCAGCTGCTTTGTTTGTAAGTAATGAGATTTTTATGCTGGGTGGGTTAGCTGATCTGTTTCATCAACTTGTTGCTTTTACTGTAGTGATACATCAGTATTTGCCTTCATTGTATTCCTTGTCAGGACCAATGCTCATATGGAAGTTGCAGCTTTGATTACTACAGAAGCCACATAGTTCTATCTACATTAATGCATGTAAATGTGAATAATGCACTTACCTGTCATTCTGTCCTTTCCTCTTCTCCCACCTGTCTCTTCCTTTGTTATTTGTTTTTGGGGTTTTGTTTGTTTGTTTGTTTTTGGGTTTTTTTACACATTATGTATGCAGAATAACAATATGGAGAGCCCTGGGTTCTCTATGTATATCATATATACCTAGTGAAATAGAAGTGAAATGGTTTATAAGCATTTTTCTGTTTCTTAGTACATGGATGAATTTTCAGACATTAGCCACGTCTTCTGTAACACAAAAACAGATGAAAGATAGTCACCCAGACTATTCTTTATGACAGGTATTTTTTCTGATCCAGGCACAACTTCCTCCTGTTGTTACAAAACATGAAAATCTCATTTTGCCTAGCTTCGGAGTGTAGTCAAAAGCCACAGTGGGTCCTGATGCAGCAAAGGCTGTTAATTGCTGGTCAGGCTTTGAACATGAGTAGCATCACTAGAAACAGTGGGACTGCTCACATACCACAGGCAGGCACATAACTCAGTGTAATGCCTTCAGCTGCTGCAAGTGTATTTTGTGTCAGGCAGCTGAATACAGCAATGTGCCACTCTAAGGCAGTTCTGTGCTAACCACCTCTAAAATGTAGGCTTCATGTCAGTACAGGAAAGCTGGCAGTTTCAGGAAAGCCCTGTAATGCTCAGGTAATTTTTTCAAAATTTATTTCCAACCTCCAGTTAATAAGTGTATTCTGAAAGAAAATACAGATAGGTTTATTTCCTGCTTCAAATTAGCGTAGGCCTCTAACCTTAGAAATACAGTTGACTGCAGCAGATTAATAGCAAGACTGAAATTATGTTGAATACTCTCGTTCCGTTTTGGTCTATTTACTTAATACATCCCAGGTATGGGTTTGAGTGTAGTTGAAAGACATATTTTTTGAAGACAAAATGTATTCCTTCCTGCAATTACATGGAGTGCTTTTTAACTGAAGAAGTGTGAAGGAAGGTCTCTTGCCACATTGTCCTTGTTTTATTTAGGAACATTATTTACTGAGTGTTTTTTCACATTTTTAGAGAGGCGATTTTCCTCCCATGGTTATTATACAACATTGCTTTAGTACTACAGTGATAGAGTGATACAGATGTTAGATTGCTATGCTTAGTGGCTGAGAACCCTGGCCTTTTGTCCATTCACTAACAAGAAGGTCTTAGGGGAGACCTCTCCCCATTCCACCAAAGACGACAATTTTTCTGGAACATATTTTAACATTTTGGATACGGTTGCATACATATGCATGCATGCATCTGTTAGGATAAAGTGTTCCTCTGGGGCTCATAACTTTGGCATTAGACATATAGATGAAGGTCATGAACTAGCTAGAGATTGTGAATTAGCACAAAAGCCAGGTATGAAAGTACCAGCATGTCATGCACCAAAATGCTCTGGAAATGGCCCTTTCTTTCCTGGTAAGTTACAGTATTTGTATCAGGAAAACACATAGAATGAGGAAGAACTTGAAATGGGAAGTACCGCCTCCATCACACACAAAAAATCTTTATAACACAGAGAGATAGAGAAGTTAAATCTGGCAGTTCTGTGGAATACTCCTCTTTAAGCTAAAATAGTTAACTACTGATGTGCCATTTGAAAGATTATTTGAACCCAGAAAACTATCAAATCAGTACAACATATCTAATTTATTAACAGAAGTGGGAATAGTTGTATTTAACAAATCTCAGTGATCTGAATTTATACTGTTTGTTACTTTTCCACAGAAAATTAAAAACACTTAGTAGCAGGCAGGCAGAGGCTTCATAGCACATCAATCTTTAACCTTCTTTTCAATCCAGTAAATAGATTACAGTCCTTGAGGTATTTTTGCAAAGCATGTTTCTCCTGTCTTTGATCACACCGTTAGCTCATCTCTGGTCCTTTCCAGAGCAGGATGTAGTATTCCAGGACTGACATTACGGGAGTCAAACACAAAGCCTAAACCATTTGTCTACTGCAGCTGCTGAAACCTTTCCAGATCCACAGTCTTCCCCCAGTCTGCCTCCATCTGTAGGCACAGGCTGAGTTCTGACTCTGTGACTATGAATTTGGCTCTGTTAAAATGCATTTGTTTGGATGGACAAGTTTATCAAGTGATTGAGACCACTCCCTCTCTCTGTGACTTGTCTTCTCTGCTATTTAGATCTCTCCTATATTTGTGTCATCTGTTGTGTCTGTTGGTAAAGATGTTAATTTTTCTTCCAAGTCATTAATAAATAGTATAGCCAGCTTTTAATTCACTTAATGTGGGCCATGTTGATTTTGTATTGTTCTAATTTCTTGTAGTATCAGACTAAATGTTTTACAGAAGTCTAAATACATTACATTAACACTATTACCTTTAACAGTCAAACCTGTAACCCCAGCAGAAAAGATATCAAGCTAGCTTTACATTTATTTTTATAAATAAGCTGATGTTGACTGTACTACAGGTCCCTACTTGTCTGGATACCCACACCAATGATTCCCACATGTATAAGTGACCCTGAATAATGTAATTGATTTTTTGCTAGCATACAAAAGAGAAACTGAGAAAAATGTATTTCCTATGGATAAAATTCCACTCAGGGCATGAACTTCTTCCCCATGTTCTTTGCTCTATTGTATAAAATTTTAAGAAGCATATTTCTCATGGACTATAATATACCCCACAGGGATTTGGGCATGGGGATTCAAGGAGGCTTATGAATAGAATAGCTAGAGACCTATGTGCTGGCATTTATTTTTACAAGTTAGTGTGTTTTCAGTATTTGAGAGGTTTTAAAATAAATCAAATCTAGAATGCAATTTTTTTTGCGCCTAAGGTAAGATGGATATATTTTGTGATATCTAGATAAATTTCGTAGCTGAGCTTTACATATTCACGAAGAAGGTAAGTGTGACAGGATAACTTAGTCCCATAGAAGGACAGCAGAACATTCTCAACACATTAAGAGGGTATTTTCATAGCAAAATGATGCACAGGCTACTACAACCAGGGAACGATCAGCTATATATAATCAAAGGAAGTCAAGGTTTTGTATTTTCCATACTATCTTTCCTGAAGGAATCATATTAAGAACGTAACACTTACAAACAAGGTCACAGTAAAGACATTCATTATAAGTTGTGAATAGGATTCATTCTAATGATAATTCCACTTGCCTACACAGTGTTCTTGGATGTGAAAAAAAGCCATGGGATTAGGCCAAATATTGTCATGGTAACAGAAAGAAAGGGAAATAATTCTAAAAGAGTTTCCAATAAGCAAGAGCAGCTAGCATTCAGTAAGTAGCCTACAACAGAAGTTGACATCTGTTCTCATTTGTTATTTCCAGGTTTGAAGAAAAGCAGGATAATTGGAAATAGTACAGTGTTCTGGGAACATATTGAGTGAAAGGACTCTTAGTGCTTTTTAAATATTGTTCTATTTATCCTTAAAAACATTTATTATGTACCTTCTTTGTCCATTTATAAATTGGACAAACCAGTTGGAAGGTTTTCTAGATGCAATTATGCTTAAGGAGTGGAAGATCAAAGCAAGCTTCTTGCTTTTAATAAGAGAAACTACCATTTCAGCTGAGCAGGGAACACCTATTTTTGGAGACTGAGGAAAAGATCAGAATGAATTAACTGTATAAAGTTACGTGTTTACCTCATATTGAGAATAGACTGGGAGACATGCTAACCTGCACAAGAAACATGCACCAGTACAAGTGCTTTCTACTTCTTTTGTTCAAGCACACCACTGTGTCTTACACATCAGTGTAAGGCAATCTTTAGACTGTACTAGTAAGAAAGAGGTAGACCAAAATCCAGTTGTGGAACTTGAAGGACAACAGCACAAACAAAAAGGCAGTGGTGTTTTTAACACTGAGGGTGGTTATCAGTGAGACAGTGTACCATTGGATTTTCCCATACAAGAAGTTTTTAAGGTGCTCTTCACATCTTTTCTAAAAGGTTGATCATGGACCAATGAGCATGCACTGCCCAACATTAGAAACCTTGTTTGCTCATCTAGACTGAAAAATACACCTAAAAAAGCCCTTCTGTCCTACGAATCCATGAGACATTGATACACCAATTTGCTAGGGAAGTGGTTGATTTGAGGCACACACAACGTTTCAG
>NW_010189984.1:15498-43699 GCF_000695765.1 Mesitornis unicolor | reverse complement strand
TGACTGGGCCTGATCGCTTGGTTGTCCTGTCCAAATTGTCTAGAGCAGACTTGCCCAATAGAGGCTACTTAAGCATTCTCTCAAGTGATTTTTCATTTTTCTTTTGCTGAAGATGTCATTACTAACACCTGGGGCAAAACTGCCTGCCTTAAATGAAGATCAAATACTCTTCACATCTATTCCAGTCAAGGCTGTTGCTATACATTGTTTTTATTATCTCTATGACACTAATTTCATTTCCTCTACTGCTTGCATAAACGTCTCCACTTACTCAGCCGTCTGATGTTAGCATTCAGTCATTTCCACTGATTCACACCAGCTACAACCCCACCAAAGAGGACTATGAGCACCAGTCAGCAAATACCTTCTTCTGCCTGACCAGTGCAAGATAAGCCCATTCCAAAGCATTTACGGGATCTGGTTTAGAAAAGTTATGGAAAAGTTTATTACTACACCTTATTCACAGGGAGAAAAAAAAAATTCTCTTTCAAAACTACCAGAGCACAAAAATGTGAGACTGATGAAACTGTTTCCTTCCATTTCTTCATTAGTCAGCTCAGAAAAGTAAACAGTGCCAATTCAAATGACAGTAAGTGCTGCCATGGTGTTGTCACATCACCTAGACAGTAAAATAAAAGTTGTGTATTTGGAAACCAATGAAAAGAAGGCAGTGCTGGATGAAGTGTGAAGGTGCAGGTTCACATTTCAAACACTAATGGTGGGACACTGCCACATGGGAATTTACTGCTAAAATACTTCAGTAAAACTTCAGTAAAATATTCTGAGAAGCATTTGTACTCCTCCTGTGCACAGTCAAAGTGGTAGTTCAGTCCCACATATAGAAGTAGAAATTATCTGTGGGACAAGAGATGCGTAACAAAAAGACAAGGAAAAAGGGAAATTCTTCCCAAAGACATTTGTCAGCCCTGAACATAGCTGCCATGTGACCTGGGATAAAACACAGCTTCCCTGCATAACAAAGATTTGTTTTTAAACAGTTGAGTAAATAATTTTTCTCAAAAAGGAGGCTGCAAGTAGGTCAGCCAAATACTCACTCTTAAAAAACTTTTTCAGCTGAAATTTGGGCTTTCTAATAAATGTTGTGGAGTAGGAAAGAGAAAAGCACAGGCTTTCTACATAAGATATATATTTCATCTCAAATTTGAAGTCTCTTTTGATAAGATGTAGCAGTTCAGGAACTTAAATGTCATATACTCTGTCTGAACTGGGCTTCTCAAACAAATGATGTCTAATTATCCAATAATTTTTCAACTTTTATTACGAGATCTATCCAGACAAAGTGTCACTTTGTAGACTGGGAACATAAGACAACTGATCTACAATTTCCAACAGTTTCTTTCAGCAGTGTTTTTGAATCAAATTATTTGGTGCACAGGCAAAACTTTTCAGTCTTTTCAGAAAAGTAATTTTTTCACTAGACTCTCTGTAAAAGACATTGACTTTCTATTAAAAAGAAAAAAAAAGATACATTTGCAGGTTAGTTTACCCCACAGATGCTCAGCTGAAATCCATTCACTATTGGTATTAAATTAGATTAGGATTTTTAAAGGTAGAAATCTACTTCAGTCCCAGCTCAGCCTAGGTTAATAATGTGCTTATAACTAAACTAATCCTCCCTGTTCCTGAGTTTAAGGGCCCAGGCTACTTACCTACACAAAGTTGCAATCAGGATCAACATTCAGAATTTCAGGTATTTGGTATTACGCTTCCGAGATCAATGCAAGGATGGACAGAAGAACAGTAAGAGATCTCCTACATAAAATGCAAGGCTAGAAGAGCTTTTGGGTGGTTTGATGCTTTGTTTTTGTTGTTTGGAAGGGGGGGTTGTTTGTGTATTTTTAATAGCTTATCCACATATAGTAAGGTATCCCACATATAGTAAGGTATTAAGCCATTTTAAAGACATTATTTTCATCAGGCCTTAAGACTCGTGCTATAATGCAATACATTAGAAATGTTTACTCTACTTTTCAACAAAATCACTAGCTTTGTTAAATATGAACCAAATAACTTCATGTCCCAAAAAAATGAAATTCTTGCATACCTCAAAGACAACCAACTTGGATAATAAAAATGTAAGTTTGGTTGTGGTATGTTACCTTCTGCCCATCTGAGCTTAAAATTCATATAGCAAAAATATTTTCCTTACCTAGGCTTGCTTTGATTTCACAAGCTTCCTGTAGATATATATTGAAATTTACAGAATTACCATATGGAAGGTCTCAGACCATATTACCACATATTCTAAATATAATCAGTAATTACATATGATGTCATCTGAAACTAATTCAGTCTCCCTCACAGCAAGCCTACATTTTGAGCTCACATCACACTGGCCATGTGCGCTCCAATCTGTCCATATCTCCTGCTTCCTTCTTCAAAGACGTACAGGTGCCCCAGTATCACCTTCCACGTTGCCCCTACTGCACAGGGCACACTGCCCAAGTCCACCTACCAAGCCACCTTCTTTGTCAACGTTTGCTTTCCATGCTGTCTGTAGGAATGAGGACAGTTAAAACACAATGTCAAATCCACAAGAGAAAGATAAATCTCCCTGAGTTGACCATAGCATCTTCTATTACCCATTACCTTCCTGCCTGTGACATATAATTCTTTTATAAATGTATATATTTATATATTATTTTACATCAGAGAGTAGTCTTGCATGAGCCAGAATACACAGACTGAATACTTGGCCCGCTCCTGACCACATGCATAAATTACCTAGCACAAAACAAACTTAATGACTATGGCACCATCCTTAGTTTCCTTTGTTACTAAATTTGATGAGTGCTTGATACTTTTGAAAAAGCGATCTTCTTTATTAAGTAAATCACATTGAGTGAGGAGCCTATCTTTAGAGACTCATTCATTGTAAATCTTGGCGTTCCACTGGATGCTTCCATTTTTCAAGCTAAGTGAACTGCAAATATTATCCCACTGTTAATGTCTACGCCACTAAACGCCACGATCAACAGATTCCATTGACAAGTTGTGTTTGTGTTCCCCCCCATCAAATATGTCAGTGCTTTAAAAATGTCCTCAAGTAATTGGAATTATGCATTGAAAATAGGAGCACTGTAAAGTTTCCTCCATGTCACAGATAATTAGTTATGGGCATCTTGTGCATTATGCCTTTGGGCAGTTTCTGCAGATGTCACCTAGAATTCCAGAAAATGTGCTTTTCAGTCAAGAATCACAGCAAGCGGTCATGGCAGGAGCATTAAAAAGCCTGCTGACAGCTCCACAGCTCTTACTTATCCAAAGCATTCCTAAGCATTTTTTCTCTAACTACATTTCTCTTCCCACAGATAAGTGCTACAGAGAATCTAGCCTTGATAAACAAAATCCACACACTGTTTAACAACGCCTGTAAGAAATGCTGCCCCATCTCTAAAGATTTTTCCCCTCTCATTCTCAACAAGTATTCTGCTGATGTAAACCAACAGTAGTTTTATGCCAGCAGAGGGATATCCCACCACCGTTTTTTAGTTTTCTATCTCCTCCCATTGAGGCAGGTAGTAATAAATGGTGCAGAAGAGCAGCTTTTTGCCACTCATGCATGGAAGGACAGTAAGTTAAAGAATTATTTTTTGACATAATCAGACAAGGCTGAGCTTGACTTAAACAAATTCCACATTACCCAGTCCAAGCTAACTCTATTATGATAATGGCTATACAAGATACATCATTTTAAGACATCACAATAATGTCTGAAAGCAAACTGTAGTGCTACTTATTACTTTTGTGATTTTGCATTCTGATTAGTTAGGTTAAAACTAACAGATTAAAAAAATTCAACACGTTTTTACTATAATATCTGAAGGAACAGCTGTTTAGAGATTCCAACAAAGGTTAAAGCTCCAATCTGTTAGGTACTCCATACATGTCAAGACTCAGACTTTGTCCCACCCGAATTACATCCTGAAGTTAAATGAGACAAAGTTTTTGAGAAAGAACACAATCACGATTTTACAGATGAGAAAAGTTACATATGTGATCATTAATAAGGATTAGCAGCTTTAAACATGGATCATTAGGCACAATAATCTGTGTTTGGGCACTAATATGATCAATGGAAACAGCAAATACCATTTTGGAAAATTCACCATCTTCTATTCACCTGAAAATTGGTCTAGGTACCTCTCAAAGAAACTAAGTTACTTTTTCAGTGTGGCAGATTGTAGCTGTGACTGAACCAGATATACTGGCCAGATTTTGTGCTTGTCGTGCAAGCACAAAGTAATTTCTGGTCCCTAGAGTATATTTATTAGGTCTATTTGTGCTTGGACAAAATCTCTTTAGCTTCCTACTGACAGATCTTCAGCCTCCTACTAACAGCTCTCTGCTGTCTTGCTGTTCACAACTTCTATTTGGCATGAGTTGATGGAAAATAAATGGATTTAGATTTTAAAGTGTTGACAGAAAACAAATCCGTATTTTGTTGCTCTAGTCCTTTCCAATGGAATATATTGGAAGCAACTTAATCTACCTGCCACCTCCACATCCTGTCCTGGAGACTGCTGTGGTAGCCAAGAAAGCTTAAAAGAGGTCCTCTATGAATATACTGGGTTTTTTAAGACCTTGACTTATTATGAATATGTGCATCATTCTGATGCATTTAAAGTCTGGTTCAAAAAAATTATAGTTATTTCAAATTATTAAAATCTTTAAAAGAGAGAACACATGCAGCACAAAACATACTGTTGAGGAACAGTGTTTGGCAACTATGTTTAAGTCAAAGTGTTATCATCAAAGCATCGTACTACTATGAATATAAATAAATGTAATTATTAAGTATTATTTTGTTAAGCATGAGAAGTGTGACTTGTAGAATACACATACCTGTACAAGTTACACTGTAAGCTGGAACTCAGTCATCAACGATGCTATGGAGGCTCATGTTGACCCTAGTCCTGATTGCTGAAAGCACAGGCAGACACAAAAAGTAGCCTTGCCAACCCCTTGCTGGGCCCTGGCAAAATAGATATTTGGCCAATGGATACATTTCTACTCCTTGTTGCTAGCTTTCCTCTCAAGAAGACAACAAACAGAGTGATAATAGCTTGGCTGCCTAAAAATGACAAATTTGTGGTAAGGAATAGGGAAGCAAAATTAAAAAAAAAAAAAAATTAAGCAGACGCACTCAGATTACCAAAGTAGTCATCTGTAATATCGATGCCACCACATGTGGGAACACAGCTCCATGTCCAGAAAGAATCCAGTCACTGCAAATGTGAAAACATTTCAAAATGTTTGAAGATTGACAATACATTTGGTAGAGTAGAATACGGCCAAGAGTGAGGAAGCATAGGAAGAAGGAAACGGTTAGATGTTTGCTGAATTCATTTCATGCGAAAGTCTTACTGTTATTTATTATCCCAAGAAAGCACCAGAGAACATGAGATTAAGTAGAATAGACACTGGGGACTGTTGAAAATTATAATGAATTTACCTCAAATGAGCAGAAGCGACAGTGAAGAGCTACCTTTCACAACTTGCACATTAACAGACAAAGTCAATCACAGCTACGAAGCCATGGCTACTTACAGCAATACCTGAGAGAGTACAGCTCCCCAGAAACAGACTTGTTAAGGAAAAACTACTGAAAAATTCCTCTACCGCTCTGTGTGAGGAACCTAACTCATCAAAACAAAACAAAGCAAAAAACATCCCAACCCTCTAAAAAAACCCCAAACAACCACATGTGAGTATAAAGCCTCCTGAACTTCAGACAAGTCTGGACTGAAAAAAAAATTACCTGGGCATATAAGTGCAGACTAGACAGAAGACAGTATACTAAAGACAAAGCAAAAGCAGATCCATCAAGACATAGGTCATCCTTTACTATTAAGGAATTTTATAGAGTCTAAATATTGCCAACCTCTAAAACAATCATTAAAAAGTGAAGAAGCAGCAGAACACAAATTAGGACTTTTTTAAAATGAGTATCCAGATTAGTTATCTCTAATATGTCATTTTTTATGTTATAGGTAAGCGTACTGGAGAGCTAGCGAACTATTCTTATGGAAGACAGTCAAAACTCTTTAAGAAATAATGTTTATAACGATATGCAATTAGCCATGAAGTCAAGGGTACACACAATATATAATTACAAACACAACATGCTGCCTATAGGACTAAATGTCAGATAGAGAGATTTATAAGATTCAGGACATTGACAAGAGTGAAACACAGAAGGAAGTCCACTATTGTTGCAGTTTATTAGAGACTTTTTAGCTTAAGATATCTGAGAAGAGGTTTATGAGAATAGCAAGAGGAAAGGAAAAAGGCCCAGTTTATTGCAACTGAAGGATTTTCCAGTAAAAGGCAGAAAGAGATAACAGGATAGGATGGTGTCACCACCAATGAGATGAAAAGAAGCTAATGAACACTTGAGCCAAAGTGGCAAAAACTTCAGGAAAGCCTGAGGAATTGTTGTTTAAAAGGGATGTTAAGCTTGAAAGGAAATCCTGCAGCTTGTTGAGGGACATTGAGCTTAGCACAGTCAAACAAGGATCAAATTCCACAATTACTGAACCCACAAAAGCCTCCTGTAATATAGTACTCCCCTGCCTCAGCTTACCCCTCAACTGTCCAGGCATACAACACCCGCTGAAAATCTTGGCAGAGTGCTTTTCTGGAAGCCAAAGAAGAGAAGTTAGAACAGACTCAGAAGTTCCCCCCCCCCTTTTTTTTTTTAAATTTTTGTTGTTTTGGATTCAGGGTTAGTGATAAGAGCAATAAGCAGAAAGCAAGCCCAAAATGCAGAGAAAATACAACACAGCTTCTAAATAAATAGTATCAACAACCTTTCCATTTCATCTATTTGGATGAATTTCACTGAGAGCTGGATCAGAAAGGCATTCTTCAAGAGCCTTTACCCGAATCTCTCCAAATTTGGTCAAAAGGGATCTTTAATCAAATACCATTAAAATTAAAAGGAAAAAAAAAAGGAAAAAAAAAACAAAACAGAAACTTTATTTCTGCCACACATTTAAAAGTTAGATATCTGAGCTGCATGCTTAGTTTCCCGTTTTGCAGCACAGTTGTATTTACACTAATAAAGCCAGAACCAACAGTTGTTGTTGTGGGGTTTTTTTTCTTTCTCTTCCTTCCTCCCCTAGAAGAAGAGTCTGGTCAAGACTACACCAGCCAAAGTCTGAAATACGTTGTAAATCAATTCTCCGGAGGCAGGAAGGGATGAGGGACACTGGGGAAAACAAAGCAGCCATTTCAAAATAAAACCAACAAGATGACACTGAAGGGCAGCCAGAAGTGCTGTGTGCCATTGTAAACAGAGACCATGCGAACAGCTCCATCATGGGAGTCACAAGCAGATGCACGTGTCAGAGGAGCGCCCTGCACGGACAAGTCACAGGAGGCCAGGCTGCTCCCCAGGGGGAGCAGTGGATGACCTTGATCCAAGACAGTTCAGCACAGCATAGTCGTGTCACCATGGGACAAGGACTCAGAACATAGCTATGTTGTCTTATCTAGCAAGTTTTATTTCTGGCTGACAGAGCTGGCCTTTAGGGTCTCCAAAGACGCAAGTTCCAGGCTGCTTTGATTTGTAAAACTGTAAACACTTGCTCTAATCTCAGCTTGTTTAAAAAATAAGCATGCTTCTATCCCTCGTCTATTCTCTATCTTTCAAAATAATCTTGACAACATATACTGACCAATAGAGTTGAAAGTGTCATAAATGTTTTTTTACAATCAAATTATTTTCACAGTCAGGACAAACAACTACTCAGAGCTGACCTCAGAGAGATCTCTCAAGTTTTGTAAAGGATCTCTGTTCATTCAGCTGTGAAGAATAGCACTGCCCTGGCTGCCAGGGCCAACTGCAATTGCTCACAGCTGTAACAACTGTAGAGTGCAAGCAGTGTGATGGCAAACCACTAATTCCAGGCCAGGGCTGTGGCCTGAAAGCTGGGCATAGAGGAGACCTTGCAGGAGTCTTATTCCTCTGAAGAAAGTACTAAAACCTTAACTAGGCCCAGCAGGAGCCAAAGAAAAGAAAGCACTGATCAAAACCCACCATCCTGCTGCTGCTGTTTCTTCCTCCATCTCCAAATCACGTACGACCTCCTCAGCCACTCCACAGAAAACAGTATTCCTGTCCAGGGCCTGCAACCAGGGCACCCCTAATGAGTCTGCATGATTAGCTTTGCTGAAACTCATTTCTACCAAAATCTCCTCTATCTCACCAGTTCTTCTGCTATTCAGCATTCTAACACAGGCATTGCTGCTTCTCAGAGTCCCAGTCCCAGTCCTTTGCAGCCAGGACTACTGCAGGAAGCAATAGGCAAATGGATTATTTCTAAGGCTGCTAATAAAAAAAACCAAACAGGGCTCAAATGCTCTAATGAACTGAAGAGTAAAGCATGCACAGAGGAGCCCGTAAATCAAATTATTTGATTTTCCTCTTTTCAAAGCTGAGTACACAGAGCATAAGAGCTTTAAAAATTTACCCTCATCCACGTTTCCTGGACCTACCTAAAACTCAGACAGTTTTTCTGAAGGAAATAATCAGAACTTTAAATGTTATTGCCTCCTCCTTTCTGAATGTTAAAGCCATCTACATAAGCAGATTTACATGGACACAAGATATTTTTAGAGTGCAAAACTACCTTGCTTTTACAGGGGTAGGCCATATGGAGCAGTCACGCTGTTCAGCACCAGCACCTGTACCGAGGGGACTGGTCATCTATGAAATGACACAAATTACTAGATTAAAAAAACCACCTCAGACAAGTGTTTTTCTACAGGATGGTAGGTATATTTTCATCCACGATATCTTGCAGCTATTGCAGCTGTAGGATTCTTCCAGCAAATCATTTTACTAACACATCAAACCCCTTAACTCCTGAACACAAGGACAATGAAAACAATTTTCTGAATCAACCAGCCCACCCACTTCCCACCAATGCAGTGGACATAACTCTGTGTCTTCAAGTAGCAAATAGTTTGTTCCATAACATAAAACACCACACTTTACTGTTTACAGTAAATCACTTCTAATATTTACCTGTTCGACATTTCCACTGTTATTCTGTTATCCTAGATTCCTTTATCTGCAGTGACAGTGTGCCACAGCTCTTCTCTTCTGTAGTTACTATTATTATTTTATTTGCAATATGGCAGCCCTGAAGAGCTGCTGTAACAGGATCACATTATGCCAGACCTGGTGGAAAGAACAATAAGAACAATCTCTGTCCCAAAGATCTTCCAGGTTCAAGTAACTCACCCAATCTTTTCTTTGGGCTTAATCTTTGTCATTGATGAATCTCATTTACTTTATCCTTTCCAGATACTAATTTTTGTCTGTCTTCTGCTATAGCTTTATTTTTCTCGAGAAGTGTACCTTTCCTGAATTGACCATATATAGGCCCTGTATCTCCCTTCTGCATGCCTTTTAGAAATCTACAAATTTAAGTTCTCTAAACCATGTGGCTGAAGAGGATAAGACTGGAGGCTCCTTTAACTCAGTAGCTTGTAACAGCAATCAAAGTGAGTGCCTCAGGAAGAATGGAAACTCTTCACCAAATAAACCCTGATTAGAACTCACTGTACAAGTATTTCCAAAATATTAAGCATCTAGCAGCAACATATCAAGCCTGTGCAGCCTGTACTGTAGTTTTCTTTCTTGTTACATAGTATTTAATATAATGCAGTACTTCATCAAATGCTTTTCCAAGAACAAAAATACTTTTTTCTTCCAATGAAACTAATCTTACAAAAGACTGAAATCAAGTAAAGATAATATGAAAAATCTTAACCCAGTCCAGTTAAATATTATTTGACTATTAATTTTCAGTCTGTACACATACTATCTCCATAATCAATCAGACATCCAATCAGATATTCAACCAAAACTTTAACCTGCTCTTTTACATACAATTTTGCAAGTTTCTCCTCTGGCCAGCTAAAATTTATCTTGCCTCTTAATTTTTAAATCTATCTACTAATGGTTTTAGTCTTTCCCCAGATATTATCCTTAATTCTTTATTTTTCAGTGAATGCTAATTGAGACTATATTTTGCATATCCTTAAGAAGGTGCAGAGAATCCAAATTTTTTTTTTTTATGTATGTTGTCTGCACCCAAAAGTTTTTAGACATCTAATCTAGATCACTTCTGAAAACTTTAAGAAATATTATCTGTTCTGGAGAAACTGCAATGTTTTGAGATGTCTACACGCATCAGTGTTCATTCACATCAGGACTCTGAGACTGCAGCTTCTGACGTCAGTATCCATTCTGCTACACACACAATAAGATCAACCTCACATCTTTGCAGAGCAAAATATCAGGACTATCTGTTTCCTGACAGAGAAATCTCAGCCTTACTCTCTTAGGAGTCTCAGAATTAAATATGTACCACGGTAGTGATGTCCAAAAGAAAAGGAAGCCATCTTCCACATAATGCATGAAATCACAACTCCTCCGACTAAAGCCGTTCTGTTCCAGGGAAAGCTCTTTGTTCAAGAGACCCTTGATACTAAGTCTTTAAGACTGTTTGAAAAATTCCTACTAATTAAAATAAACATGCATAGGAACTGAAAACTCTTGGGGCAGGATGAAGAAGTAAGGGATTCTGACAAAGGGAGAGGTTGTCTTCTCAACTCTTTTTTATTAGTTACATGCATAATTATGGCATTTTCCACCTGTATGACTAATTAATCCACAAGGAATAAGGAAGAAAACTTTGTATACCAGCTATGGGCTTCAGGGTTCTAAGATATACTTATGCACAAGCAAGCTTTCCAAGTGGTTCAGAGACCCTGAATTAGAGGATAATTCAGATAAGTTTTCTGTCTGGAGTCCTGAGTCACTAAAGAAGGTTACCTGATTGCATCATAACAGTAAAGCAGACATCCCACATTTTTCAGATCCATAAACCATAGTAAGGATGAAATGTAGGGAACATGGTTGAAGTCATCATTCAAAACGTGAAAGAGTTAACAGTATAAAACACTAGAGATCAAGTACGTGCCTCCAGCCTCTTTGCTTCTTTGAAAGCATCAGGAATGAAATATAAGCCTCTGAATTTTAAAAGCGTCAGCAGATCCAAACACAGATGATAACTAGCATCCTCCTTGAGATAAAACAGCCAAAGGGATTGCAAGGATACTAAGCTGGGCAGAGATTTATCTGATGTAATATATTTATGGAAGATCAATAGATCTGACAGAACATTGTGAGAAAGTCTTCCTCAGATCTCAAGGACAGTAGAATAGAAAAATAGTGCAAAGTGCTCCTAGTGTTGTCAGCAAACCTACTACATGTGGGAAGCTTCATCCAAAGTACAGGATGCCTTTTCTGGTTCTACCACGTTAAATCTATGAATCTTAGTGGCTGGTAACAGAATAGCATCACATTAAAATATGCTTCTTGTCACAAGTTTTCTGTTGCTTTGGTTTTGTTTTCTAAGGAATGATGACACAAAAGCCCCACAGAACTTGCCTGAGAGCATGTTATGATGTGGAAAGCATCACATACACCGCTGATGAAGACAATCTCAGACAGATGTCTTCAACTGTTACGTGGATCACTCAGAGGATTTCAGAAAGCAAAAATCATGATGGTATCCATACAAGCCACTGCATATGTTAGAGTGCCAGATGTGTTTAGTGTAACCTAGAGACGTATAAAGCAAAGAGATTAGTTTTTGGAACTATAGCTGTAGCTTGTTTAGTAATCTTTAATGAGTTACATAGGTAGATATAACAAAACTAATATCCCATAATCCATCACTACCATTTAAAAAAATGCAGGGTAAACAATTTCACACAAAATGCTTCAAGGATGTCTTATCCCAACAGAACACATTAAGATGTGGATCTTCTACTCAGTTCTCCCAAGCACTGCAGTCAGGCCCCAGAGGGGGGAAAAAAAAAAAGTTAAAAGCTTTTGCAGGAGCTTGATATCTCCCGTCTGCTTTTTTTGGACATAGCCAAGGTCTATACAGGTGTATGCCAGATGGGCATGGTTACACTGCTTGTGTTGACAAGTGCAATATTTCCAAAAGTTTTCCTGTTTTTCTTGGACAGCCTTCTAGAGAATGCCTAAGATTTCTGCCATGTACTTCATTAAATCCTGGAAAAATTTAAACTTGTCTGTAGAAGCCAGGAGAAGATGAGAATATTGCAGCTGAGACTGGATGGTGTTCTGCTGGAGTTTGAAGATTTTCTCCATTCAGATAACTGGTGTTGGAGAAACCAAGTTGAGAAAATTTAATGCATCCTTTTAAACTGAAGAGCTATTCCTTGGAAACAGTGGGCAATGCTGGCGTTTCAGGCTAGTATCAGTTAGCAGTGTAGCTGAGGAGGGAGAGGAGATGGCAGCTCAGGCAGGACCACTAACAGTGAACTGCATGGAGGAACACACAGTAGATGGGGCAAGTTCCCATGGAGTCCTTGCTGCAATCTCTGGACTCTTTTCTGGAAGCTGAGCTGTAGAGAGAGAAAAATCTGGAAAAAGGAAAGCAGAAGGGGGCACTGACAAGCTTCAGAGGAAAAATTCTTTTTGTGATGTATTGGAACCACCAGCCTGAAGTCAATTCTTCAGGGACTTACAACTAACATGGTACCATTCAAAAGCCCCTGTATCCCAGTTCTGTACTGCCTTGCTGTTTTTTTCCTAGACATCTCCAGACACTTAAACGAAGTGCAAGATAATAATTCAACATTCCTTATCCTTCTTGGTTTAGGTTTGGTGACAGATTTCTCAAGTAACATCCAATCCAGCCTTCACAGCTGGCCCAGTTTCCTAAACATCTCACACTGGGAGTTTTCTCTCTATCATATTCTGTAATAAAGTTATGGTTTCCCCTTTGCCAGCCTATCTGCTGCTTCTACAAACATTTATTTCTTAAAAAAGGCCGCACCTTGGCAAAGGATCATGTTCTGTTCATTACCTCTGCAAAAAGCAGTTATTTATGCTTCTGTAATTTTCTCCAGAAGTGTTAACTTGGATATGCCACCACAAGTTCAGTCATGAACCAATATATATTTTTTCAGCATTAAGGCAACTACGCGAGTTCAAATGGGTCCAGTTATATAAAAACAGACAGAGTCAGACAATTTGAATAACAAATATAACCTCAGAGCAGTGGTATTAAGATTGATCTGTTAGAGAGGAAAGCACCATATAAAGGAAGGCACCATATGTGCTGTCTTGGATATCAACACAGGGATCTTAAAAAAGAGCTTATTCCCTTTAGCAAGAAATGATCCTATACTTGAAAAAAAAAAATTTCTGTCTCTTTCCATACACTGGTGAAAGTAATTCATGTCTATAATATATGATTCTTTATACCCTAAACTGGCATTGAGATAGATGTAAGAGTAGCATTGCTTGCCTGTACTTACCAGTCATAACTAAAGAGAACCGAGAGCTTGCTGACAAAGACTAACCTGCAAACTGAGGTTATAAAAAAATTCCCTTCAGAACACACCAAATTTTCTAGCAGAGTTTTATCCTTATCTCTCTCCAACAAAGTACTGAGAGCATCTACTGATGTGTGGCATTGTGTGCCATACATGAAACCTGCATTTTTCTTAAACCACAGAAAGAAAGTTCTACTTACACATTTAATCTTCAGTTCCTAGGATATCAGAGATGCATGGAATAGAATTTAGTTCTCATTAGAGTTTTATGTGTATTTTTCAAAAAAATATACCAAACATAAAATTCAGATAACTATGTATTCAGTGACTTTAAAATCCAGTGTATCAGATATTACTATCCATAAAGTACCTGTAAAGTTTATCCATATTAAGCCTTTCTTCTAGTGTACTGGAGAGTTGCAGTGTTTTTCCCCCCTTTCTGAATAGTACCCTGGAGGGATTCTGGGTTCCTTGGTTCCTTTGCATAATTTGGCAATTACTCAGTTGCTTAAGTATTCAGACACACTTTTTCAACACCGGTCCAATATTTTCCTTCCTCTTCTCTTAATAGTCTCTGCAAACCTTATAGGTTCTTGACAGTTGCTGCATCCCTGTATTTCGCAGAAATATGTTGTAGCATTTCAAAGTGTTTAGATCTCCTTCTGCACTTTTAGAAGACCTACAACTTTCAAACCCATTTATTAAAATGGAACACTGAAGATCCAGTCATTCACTTTAAACTGCAGATTTCCCAGAAACAAAACTTGAGCTGCCAAATGCAACCTTGCCTTAGCTAGCTTCTCATGTTTTCATGAGGATAGGACTGCCAAGACATGAAAATTCCGTCACTTTTTTCTTTCTTTGTCTTCTAAACTAGAGTCCAGATTCCAATTTCTCATAAAATTTATTTGTAGGGCTCTTCCCAGTCCCCTCCAAAAATGATGACCAACTCCCTCTTTTTTTGTATGGTTTTCTTGTATTTACTTGCTCCTGACATAACTGTAACACCAAAGAGCTACATAATCTACACACAATTATTCTACTATGTTGTTATCAAAGCATGTAATGACTCTGTGTCTATATCTACAAGTTTTTGCATAATTAAGTCAATAACAATGCTATTTATTGGAGGTGAGAGAATGCATTCAAGTTTGATGCTAACACCTGTAACGGATCAGTTTTTCAAGTTAATAATTAAGAATAGCATCAGACCTTTGTGCTATTTTTCTTGGCACATCACACTTTACAACACTCCTCAGTAGCTTGTGGTGGAAGCTTCTAAATAAAACCTACAACTGTATGACTGGCTTTCTTCTCCCTTCCATCTGATGGCCTCTTTCGTGCTTGTGGAGACATTCTTACAGAGTATATCTGGGCAAGTTATGGTCTTCCAGGCTGACAGTAACTTCACGTTCATAACTTTCATTTATAAGGTCTTTTGCACCAGCATTTACCATGGTTTTCTTTGGTATGTAGACATTAGAGCATATTTATCCCGAAACTTTTCTGGGTCCTGTGTTTCATTTAATTCAGTAATTTTCTCACTTATCTTGCCCTCATATGCTTCTATCCGTCTTTACAATTACTTGGTCTTCAGCTACAGTGTCCTAGTTTGAGCTAAATAGAACTAATTTTCTATTTAGTGATTTTACTTTTCAGCTCAGTCACTTTTAAGTGGCTGAACTTGCTGGAAACTAGCAGGAAGTGTTTCCCACAGTGTGAACTGATAAGCTTAAGGCCAAGTTGTCTCACCATGGGTGCTGTGTCTGTACCTACGGGGGGGAAGTGGACCCAAAACTGACTAACTCGGTATTCCATCCCACATACGTCATACTCGGTATAAAGCCAAGGGATCACGAGGGTCTTCACCCTTCTTCCATCTTGGAGCCCTTCCAGCTCAGACCCTTCCATCCACCTCTATCCTGCAGTGGCCAAGGTCTGAGCAGAACCCTGCTGGTTTGTCTGCCGCTGATCCTGATCCGTGTGTTCCTGCATCGTGCTCCCACCTGCTGCTGAGTTTGGTCTGGGACTTTTCCAGTGCCTGGCTCTGCAGAGCCTCTGGTGACACATTCGTCACTGGGGGGAGAGAAGGGGAGGATTTTATATTGGTTTTGTATATATTTGTACATATTTGTATATATTACTAATGTAACGTTTTCCTATTTACATTATTATCCTGTAGTATTAGTATTATTGTTTTATTAAATCCGTTAGTTTATTTTCCAACCCATAAAGTTTCTCTCCCTTATTCTCTTTTCTCTTCCCTTCTGGGGAGGGGAGAGGAGTTAATAGAGAGCATCTGTCCAGGATTTAGTGGCTGGCCCAGCCCTAAACCATGACATACAGTTTTTTAGTTTTTTAGCTGGTTTTGTCTTTTTGTGATGTTACATTCTACCACTTCTTTTATCAGTGCCCTGAAGAAACAGTACATATGCAGGATCTCTTGAATGTGTGGCTTCTCATTTGCTTGTCACTCTTTCTCTGCATCTAAACCTTTTCTTGCTTACCCTTAGCAAATATTCCAACCCTTGCAGACTTCACAGGGAGGATTTTTCTGGAAGTATTTCAGCATCTTCCTATCACTGTCTTCACCAGCAGCTTCAGGTTCAGTGCTGTTTTATTCATGTACTTCTTTCCTAGTTCATCTTTCACATATAATTATTATAACTGTACAAACTCATAACAACGTTACCAGAACAGCACAACACACTAGAGACCCAACAAGCGACTTTGCCTTGCAGCACCAGATTGTGAGAATGAACTCAGGGGTACAGAGCTTAGGCAGTTCATGCATGCAAGGCACCTGCACTCTAAATCACTTGCTCAGAATCCATTTGACTTTAACTCAAAGAAAGCTCAAATCCTACCATTCCTTTTCTAGTTTCCACCTCCTCTCTAAGAGAAGAGCATTTTTTCTGCTCCCCTTTCTTTTCTACATTAATATCCATGCCCAACCAACACCAAGATTTTTTCCTTCCTGTTAAGGAAAGATTTTTTTAATACTATTTTTATTGAAATTGTCTGGGTAGAACTACCCTTACCTCTTTTTAATTAACAAAATAGGCAAGCCACTATTTTTTAATCTTTATGCCATATTCATTTTATGCTTTGTAACTCTCCTGACAAAATTAATACATCTGGTATTTTTTTTGCTGTCTTAGACAGAACATCTGACTTGAGATGACAAAGAACTTGTTGAGCTTTAGCATCTTTAGACAGTTTGTACAGGTGTCACTTAGTGCCTTTTCCTCCTTTTCCAAAAGCCCTTTTCAGAAGCACGTAATTCTATCAGACCACAGAAGTGACATGGGAAGATAAGCCCTGTTTTCAGAAGTGTCTGGAGCATTCAGAAGCTGCTAAAAGACAGCAGCTCTGATTCACATAAACATCTTAGACACATTTACAATGCTCTTGTGCTAACTACCTCATGACAGACAATGGTTTTATCTATGTCAAATTGTAATTGCCCGCTGCTTTATGAATGTCATACTTAACTTTCACTCTGCATTTTAACTGCCAGAGTGGATCAAGATATCCAGTTTCAGTTGAAAACTGATGCACGTTTGACAACATCTGTCACTTCGGACACCATGGTTGTACATTTCACATGCTCGGAAGAGAGATAATCATATAAGAATCACTCAAGCCAACATTTAACAAGTCTCCTTCACTGGACCTGCAGGCAATTAAAGCACAGCTCTTGATTTGAATAACTTTCCACTGAGAAATTGGGTAAGGCTGGGTCAGGGAGAGATGAGATATTAGCAAAAGCGAGACAAAGCTTATTTTCAAGAAATTACTCCTTTCCATAGCACCAGCCCAGACCACCAGCAGAGTTCACATGACAGGTCAGCTGCCAGGCACAAGGATGCCGAACCAAGCCTCTGGTCTCAGGAGTGATGAGGTCAGGCAAAGGCAAAGCATTCATGCCCATTTGTTGTTTTCCAAAAGGCTGTTGGGATCTCTAGAGCTTTCCAGGCCCTGGTTAAAAAAATTCATTCTGCTGCCTTGCTCTCCAGCGACATGATTCCTAAGGATTTATCTGGTCAGCTCCCATAGTGAAGGTATTTTTCTGTGGTGAAAAGATAGGAAGTGCATCAAACTTACTCCAGAACCTGCAGTTTTCAGACTCTGATGTCTGGAGCCCAAGAAAAGGACCAGACATACAGTTAGCACCCAGGAGAACCTCTGCCTGTGAATCATGCTATACCTATTCAAACTGCTGAGGAAGAGTAGGGAATAGAAAACTATTGCATAGGTTCATTTTCATCAGATTGGTATAATGATTAAACACCTTCTGTAAACAGGGCCACGTTAAAATAGCTCCCAAAAGTCTATCTAAGAGAGATCAGCATTCCTTTTTGCTCTTATGTGGCCCATAAGATAGAAATCCAAGAAATTAACTGATTTATCAAAATCATGGTTTATCAGGGTCTTTGGGACTTAGCCTGGACTGTCTAGGTTGACCAATTTTCTGTTCCCTGCTCGAATTTTGTGGTTATGTCTTTGATCTTGGGATGTCTAGATTTTTCTATTCTTGCTTATTACACAATCATGCTACTGCTATTGGTGACTGAAGTTTTTGCAGGTACAGCTGCACAGGGTTGTAAATTCTCATCTCTATTGCTGGTCACTTAAAGACAGTCTGCTTTACACCTTTTTACACAGACATCTAGCAGTTGGGCATTATTACTGCTTCTGATTCATGCTTTGATTTGGAATCTTAGGGTGATTATTTACAGTGATTCAGAAATAGAAGAAATATTTATTTTCTTTTTTTTTTTTAATCCAGGAATGCACAGCCTCATCTATTGCCACAGTACTGGATTCTATCCAGTACTCATTCTGCATTCATGTTTTACCATCTGCCCACTGCTAACCTGGACTTGCTATGTCTGATCTGTGTATCACCATCTCTCTTTCAGATGAAAATATAGAAGATTTGCTAGAATTCACTTAATTAGGAACCAAACCATTCAGGGACCTGTACCAAAAATAACTTGATTTATAAGCTGGGAGTTTAAGTAGTCCCTTAGCAGCACTTAACAACTAGTGCTGATGTAAGATGTCTCTATTGATTCAGGATGATCCAGGTTTGAAGTGAGTCAGGTAGCTCCAGCTCACATGCGTCAGAGCTGGCAGTTCACATCTGGAAGAACAAATCTGAGACACAGTTCTATGGGTAAAATCCAGTTAAGAGGCCTAGCAAAAATTTACTGTCAAATCACTGCCTGGAATAAAAAAAACACCCCACATCCACAGCTCTATTAGCATTTTTACCTTAAAGGCCAAACGAGTATGGCAAAGTAAGTGTCTTAGATCTGCACTTTACTTTTCCTGATGATGTATTAAATTGTGAGAGAGATGGAATATATTGTCTCTACTTCATTGTTTTAAACACAGCTTAGTCAGCTGATAGTTGATTTCAAGACAGCCACTGCAGTGTGCTTTAATATGAAAGAAAATCAGGAATGACTTCTGTTTCCTGAGTTTCAGATCACGGTCACTTAACACGATCTCCTGCTATGACAGAAAACAAAAGGGGCAGGTGAAAGTTGCTGTGTGGTGACTCTAATGCAGACCTTTTTCCACTCTGAACTCAGGCTTGGACTGCTGCAAGTACAGATCAAAGCCTGAAATCAAAGCCTTACTACCCTCCTTGCAGATGATGCAGCCTAGATGATGACAGCTCACCAACACCTCTCCAGTGCCCTTTTCACAGCACCCCTTGTGCTGCACACATTTACCTACAGCTGAAACTCCAAGTCATCAACAGACCATCTGCTGTATATGTACCCATAGCTGGGCTTTGAGCACTGGCTGTGAGCCTGGCTCACACTCAAGCTGACTGCAGGACAGAAAGACACCCTTCTGCATACATAGCTCTCCGAGTCCTGGGCTTTCAGTACTCTCTGGTCTGGGAGCAGGAGTGGAATCAAAGTCCCTGGAGAGTGGGGTTACTGACATGGAAAAAGGTTCATGCCTGCAGAGGCTCAAGGCTGGGGGATAAAATTTGCACCACCGACCCCTAAGCAGGGCAGGCAGGGGATGAAGCGAGCAATAGCAAGTGCACTGTAACAGTTCACTCAGGGACAACCTGATATACCAATGGCTTCAGCACAACCCTGGAGGGATATAAGTCACTCTTAAATGAATTGGATGCTTTTGAAAAGTCTAAAAAAAAAGCCTGGAAGGAAACACTCATAGGCAAGATATAGCCCATAAAATGTCTGAAGGCAGAAATAAACTTAAATAAATTTGTGAGAGGGAACTATTATCTTTGTAAGAGCAGGAATAATATCACCCCCATGCCCAAAGGGCAATAAAACACATTATGGAGCAAAGCATCAAAGGGTTAGAGTGACTTGGGAGATCAGAGGATGAAAGGGATGAATGAAAAGGTCAATATATATGAATAGATGCATCTGAGCACTCTAAGGATTTTATAATCTGTTAACCAAACTGAAATTCTGTGAGAACAAATACATGAGAAAACAGGGCCAGAGAGAAGTAGGAGAAAGAAGATAGGATATAATGATTGAGTAATTCTTACACATAAAAAATTTCAAGGAAGGGAAAGGAGGGGTTGTGCAGCTTTAAACTCACGTGGTGGTAAGCATCAGTTCTGTGCTTCTTGTAGCTACTCCAGCAACACATCTGAGCAAGAACTAGCCCATGTGACTGGGGTGTGCACGTGTGCTTCACTGAAGGAGATGTCATGTAGATCACAGATAATTTATCTGATGTGGCATTTGCTCGGGTAACCATGCAATTTTCTGTGAACAGCAAACTAAGCAATCATGCAAAAATCCATAGTTCATTGCTCTCTTCTTCCCTGTGACTGAATCAACTTTTGTATTTTTTTAATGCAGTAGTTAACTATTTGATCCATTCATACTTATTCCTCTTTTCTTTTTTTTAGCCTGTGTCCCATTTATGAATTTGTACTATATACGAGTGCTCACTGCAGTTCATTCAGACATTTTGCATTCACAGAAAAGACAGACACATTTATAGACAACATAGATCCAACAGCATGCTGGAGAGAGAGATAGTCATAAGTCTCTTCAAGAAACACAGAGGCAGTTTTTCAGAAAAGCCAGCAATTAGTGGGCTTCCTGGGGGCTGCTGTCCTGCAATTCATCAAGTTCATCACAGACAGAGTGATCTCTGCTTCAGTCTAATCAGTTCTCCAATCTCTGTCGCAGGTTTTGAGATTGAAATTCAAGTTTCCAGTCTGATACCTTGTGTCACATGCATTGGCCATGCTGTGTTGCGTGCATTCTCCCCTCCTCTCATTTGGGTTTCTCTGTGCTAGACATGGGTTGTCAGCTGTCCTTCAGGGAATAGATGGGCTGGAGATTTATGATGGGTTGCTTTTTGGGGTTTTGTTTGCTTGCTTTTTCCCATGAACATTCTGTAATTCAGTGAGTGATTCAAATTAAGACAAAAAAGTCATCACTTTCAATTTCTTGTCATAGCATACTGCTGCTTATGGTTTCAAGTGCATAATCACAAAACATACAGTGTGGTATACAGATTAACCCAACAGTAGGATTTATGAAGTTTTCCTGACTTGAAGGTCACATTGTTTCTTATTTAAATATATACATACAGAGACCTCTGCAGCATATAAAGGATATTATCTATGACCACACACATACAGAGATACTTGAATTTAATACAGTTTTAAAAGCCTGCTTACCAGGTGGTCTTATTTTCTCTCTGAAGAAAAAAGGCATACATGCATACAAAATTTTGTCACACATAATTTATATTTTTATCTAAGTAATTAGGTAACATGCTCACTGTTTATGCAAAAAAATAAAGGTATGCACATGCCAAAGTTTTCAATATTTTCCTATAGGAAATACAGTGCGTCTGTGAAGCAGCAGGAAACAGACCAGACCAAACATCTGTCCATTTTTTTTTCCAGTGCAGCAGTCATGCATTTGGCTAAGTTACTTTGACTCTCAAAATGACAGCTCTGCTTCTGTACAACAATTCACTGAATTCTAACTTGCTATCAGGGAAGGGTTGAAGGTAATGATATTCATAAAACCAAACTATAATCCACACACATATTATTGTGAATTCATTTATGAATGCAAGAATCTTAAGTGATCCAATTTTGAACCTCACCTGTGCATCAGGCACCATTGCAGGCTCATGGTGTGCAGGACTCAGGAGTTCCTTCTGATGCAAGGAACGAAGCTCCATTCATTGAGCCACATGAAACCAGAGCTTGCTTCTTTACCAACAAGTCTCATGATGGATATAGCCTTATGCTATGGAGATATACCACAAAGGAAGCCCATTCTACCCCACTGCCGCAGCACGCTGCCTCTTACCTGCTGTTCCCAGATCTCATGCATCACGTACTGCAAGTTGCCATACTAATTGAGGGTGCATTGGCATGAGACTGGTGTTATGGTTTAAGGGTTACCAGCCTGAAAGGGAAGGACAGGTGATGTCTGTAGGACCCTGCGGGGTCAGAGATCAGTACTGTTCCCTCCCCTTTCCGGCCACAGTCCATAAAAAAACGAGGAGGCCCGAGGTTTTCGCGGGCTTTTCCTGGCTTCCTGGGCTGCTTCCTGTTGCATCTTGGGACGGCTGGGCCTAGCTCCACGTGCTCAGCAGCATCCACCACCATCCGCTCCCGGCACCACTGCAGTCCCTGGTGACGAGTCACAGCAGCCACAAGGCACTGCTCGGACACTTCCACTCAGGACTACTGGGATCGGGTTTTGTATATAGTTAAATACCCTTTGTCCCTTATTAATTCCCTTTTCATTCTCCCTGTTGTTTTTCATTAAACTTGTTACAGTCTTCCAACCTTGTGCAAAGCATCTTTTTCTCTATTCCCTTTTTTTTTTATCCTCCCCTGGGAGGGTAGGGGACAATACAGAGAAAATCCTATTTTCTCTGACCCTTAAACGGAAACAGACTGGGAAGAAATAGTAAGGTGTGATTGCTTTAGTGAAAGAACAGCATATGCCTGCACAAGTCCTACACAAGAAACATGGCACTGTAGGTCTACATGATGCAATGTCTCTGGGCAATTCACCTCAGAGATACTTTAATGAGAAAACACTCATCAGGAACATTATTATGGAGCAGTAATAAACAACGGTCAGTGATTCCAATGAAGCTGCATTTAAAAACTTACACGAGAGCTACATTACCACACACTCAAAATGCTGGCAGGCTGCCCAGTATTTCACACACAGCAAAATCTGTGCTGAATTTTTACTTGCAGTGAAGTAACTCCACAGACTTTCACTCGTCTTAGATCCTGTATGCCCTAAGAAGCATTTTAAAGTGTTTTCCCTGTACTGCAGCAATGCCAAGCCCTAGTGGTGATTATATTAGGATTACATCTATCCTGTGTAAAATTCCTATTGAAATCAAGTGGATCAGAGCTAGGCAAAGTCAGATCTCTCTTAAAGTTTCTCTGTTCTTATCTGCAAAAAGCACAAATGGTTTGAAAACACAAATTGTATGCCAATAGGAGTTCAGAATTTTGCAGCAACACTGATGAAATAAAAAGCAAACTACTCCTCAAGCATAGATAAGCCTCTGCAGTTAAAAAAAAAACCCAAAACAAACAATTTCCTCTCTTTAGAACTTGATTTTGTTTGCTGCCATTTCCTAGCTACTGGCTTGATGCCTTAGCAACACAACAAACCTTTATTTTGTTTTGAAGGTTTTAGCATGTCCTAACTATAACCAGATTACTCCCCCTAACACACACAAAGAAAACCCCAGAAAAATAAAATCGCTTCGAAGGAAAGTCCTATTTGTGCTTCTGTTGTTTGGCACCAATTACTCATCATGTGAATTAATTCTGAAAAGACTTTGAGCTCATAAATCAGAAAACCCATTAGTATCTGTGAAATTATTCCACAGGTAACAATTAGTTGTCTTGAGTTACAAGTCAAAGTAGTGATTTCATCCCCGAGTGAAGCCCAAAAGGTTTTTTTCATGACATTCATGAAACCTACTCTACGATTATAATGGAATGAAAGACAGGAAAATAAAGCAGCCAATACAAAATTATGCTGCAAAGTTCTTCACCCCGTTTCTACAACCTTAAAGACATTCTCTCGTAATCCTAACCCTCAGAAAAACTAGGGACTTTAGTGTGAACAGAGCGCCAGCAACATTTGGTGCTAGCTAAGGTCAGCACCTAGTGGGGGTCCCCTGCTCCCATTTTCATAGCCACCTACAGAGCACCTACCGCATGTAAGGTGCCCAAGAGGAGCCCAGGAGGGAGATTTTACAATCCCCTCTCTGCCAGGTGGGAACCACACAGTCTATTAATGTCCAAATTCAGTGGAGACAGAAGAGCAGGGTGGCAGCATTAAGAAGCTGACCTACTGCAATCAGGTGATGACTCTGAAATTATGGAGCTTCAGCTATGCAGAACAATTATTTCAGCTAAATAAGCCACTGATGCAAGTTTTGCCGAAACACTTCCCATGATATGCCTGCCTTTTTTTTTTTTTTTTTTAAATACTAAGTTATCTTTGGCTATGCTTGGAAGGGGTATCCTGCTACTCCTGTACTTACTGATGGTCTCCTTGCACCTTTTCCTTCACTAGACTCAACAGGGTTTTAGGTGGGCTTCAAAAATACCCTCCAGATCAACCTGAAGATAAAGTAATTCCTCTTTTTCAAAGCCTGCAGAATTAAATTTGATTGAAAACATCAAGGTTCTCATTAGTTGGAGAACAACAGCTGCTACAACTGGTTTAAACACAGAAGCCAGCAGAAAGATAGACCTTTTGTATTCATAGTCAAACAAGCAAAGCTTAGGTGGTGTCCATGCTACAGCTCTGAAAATAAGACCACCACCTTTCTGGCACCTTTTCGAAAAAACAGTGATAAAACACAAGAGTTGAATTCAAGTTAACTGCAATCATTTCTTTCAGTTGCCACTAGGTAATCCTCTCCCATTCAAACTGAAGGTCATTATTTCTTATTTAAGCATTTGAGAAAACTTAGACCTTGCTGGCTAACTATACTTTTCTACCGCATATAGATGTATGCACAAGAGAGGAATGAAACACCTAAGGCTCCACTTAAACAGATTCATGCCAGCAGATCCCAGGTTCTGTTGGGACTTCTCTTTAAAAGCAATTGAGACGTATAAGTAGGGAAATGGATGAACATAAAAGCTCCAGCTGGGCAGAATTTATTAAAGGACTGTGATTCTAAGTTGACTACACATTATTATTGTATCCATTAATATTCTATTTGCAATGCAAACTATCAAATGGTTCAGAGATGTTTTAATAATTGGCTTATAAGCCTATATAATAAACTACATTTTTATAAAATCTATAACATCTAGAATTTATAATATCTAGAATACACTAGATAACCACCTTTAACTATATTAAAAATGAAAGCATAACCATGCTATGTAATGCTATGCTATGTAATTTTTACATGCTAATACTAAAGCCATGGCAAATACAGAAGCCTTTACCTCAGGCAAATGCTAGAGTCCACAATCCCAAATAAAATCCAGGACAGAACTCAAGAGTTTGGGTTTCTGTTTCACACACACCAAGAAAGAACTTTTCCCCATGTTGTCTGAAACAAGCAGATTTTTCCTGCCTTCAAACAAAGCAGTCTGGGGGCTCAGAGGGGAAGAGATGGATTAAATGTTGACTGAAACACATAATGGCCTTCAGGAAGAAATACAAATGCCAGGTGCTGGCCTGTAAACAGTATACAATAAAATTGAAATATTGCAAAGAGTCTTATACTCATTGACAGATGTTGCAATGATGTTGCATTTTTCTGTTTTTATTAATCACATACTTGTCCTTTGGACATCCCTCATATTAAGCTCATGCTTGTATCTGTTGTTTGCAACAAGTGTCTAAGGCAACAATGGGGTTGGGCAAATAGTTTCATTTTGTACAAGATAATAGGTAATTCAAAACATCTCTTTTTTAAAGCAAACTAAGTCATTTACACATCAAATACGGCAGCTGATTAAGAGTCCAAGAAAAATGAAACAATGTGTCCAGATAGACAATAACAACTGTAGTTCCCATTAATTTACAGGGTCAGGGCTGAACTTTAGGGGCGTGTAAAACAAAGCCTGCTGACAAACATTCACCCGTTGTAACCACAGGGTGAGGAAAAGACTGGTTGACTGCAGGTTTTAGTGCCAGAGAAAACACATATCGTGCAGTTTCACCCAAGGTGAAATACACTTCTGTCCAAAGAGTCTTACAAGTACAGCAGGTACATCTGATACAGGGTCCAAGAGGGTCTGATCCTGAGCTTGAGCAGTGGACAGACCACTCAAAAAAAAGCACAATGGTAAACAACTATTGTCCCCTCTGGCCTAAAGCAAAGCTCTGTTTTTCCCTCAGTACAAGTCAGAAAGCAAGGGCTTGATCCCAATAAGACAGGAACGACTGTAATTCCCTGAGCTTGACAGGATGAAACTAATTCGCCAACATGAATCTGTCTGCTGTCCTTTCAGATGCATGGAAACAGAGTTAACAACACCGATAAAACTAATCTTTCTGAGCACCAGTTTGTCATAAGAAAAGCTGCTCTTCTCCAAAATCTCCAGTTACTCTGCAATTCCCAAAAGATCAGAGTAGAATCAGGCTCCAGCTCTCAGTATCTTAAAAAAAATCAGCCCTTAAAGGATTTATATATTTGGGATCCTGACAACAGAGAGATTTGAAACAAGCAATGTTGATCTGGGCCAAACTCTGGTGGTTGAAAGCAGGAGTGTGCTATCAGGGCCAGCAGGCATGTCCTCACTCAGCACCTTGAGGTCAGCAAAGAGGAGCTGCAGGCAGTGCTGGTAGTACCACACAGCCCAGAGCATCTACCAGGTGATATCAGTGCTTTGGCAGGACCACCAGCCAGCCACTGGGTTTCCAAAGTCTTAGCAGAGCTTTCCACTTACCACCTCCATTGCCTCAAGCTGCAATGAACACAATGCCTTATGGTATGGCTTGTGCACTGTATGGCCATAATGCCTCCAGCCAACATCACTGCTCTGTGCTCTTGCATGGAAGATTATTTGAAGAAAAAGGATAGTTTATTAAAAAGAAAAAAAGTTTAAATTGATTGACATGTTTTGCTTGGAAAAAGGGGATGTTTGTTCTGCCTCACACATTGCAGGGCTAGGTACTCACCCTAAGTGCTGCTGGCAGCTTTTCTCTTGTAATGTGGCTGGAGTACAATCACACAACACGCTGCTACTCTGGAACTGAACAACTTAATACCCATGACTCTTCAAAGCTTTGCACATGATCTTGGACAGCTTAGAACTCAATCCTGCAAGCACCTCACTCACCAAACAAGACCCCCATTGAAACTGGCCTACAGCCTAGACTAAGAACGATTGGGCCCTTGACATTTTCTTCCATTTCATCATTCTCCTGCCTTCTGTGTATTCAGGTGTTACTAATTTCTAACTCAGCTGGTGCCTACACTTAATACTAAGACAGTGATCCTATAAATATCTGTGAAATAGAGTAACAGCAGCTTTGCAAGCCAGTTGCAACAACGTCAGTAAATCCTATGGACCCCATAAAATATACTATTGTCTCTGAACTCTAAGACTCTGAAATAAAAATACACATGATGCCCAAAGTGTTTGCAGAGTAAGGAGAGGTCACTTAGCTTACCAGTAATAACACCAAGTGATCAGTCAGTATAGGTCTCACCACTGACATCTGTCTCTTTCATGGGGCAAGTCCAGAAACTGTTAAAAACTTTCCATCATGTGGCAAAAATATGTCCCACATTGTCTCCTTCTCCCATGCTAGAGGCATCAAGGGTGCAACATGACTCTTCCAGAAGTCCCTTTGCTGAACTACACAGTACCTGGAAGTTCAAAAGCAGAGGCAGGTTCTAGGTTCTACAGCAAAAACATCCCAAACTGTCACTATTTCCTACAAGGTAACTTATCCCTTCTTCAGTGAGAAATCAGCAGAGATCCTTCTGCAAGTCACAGGTCCCTTAGCATGAGGTGAACCCTACAGAGTTAAATGCAGATGAGAGGCACAACATTCTAGCTGTAATATTTGATCTAGCCATGCAGATTGCTTAATTCCACAGAGCTGCTCAACATATTAGCCTACACATCTGATATCAGTTCTTCACAGGACATCAAGGACACTATCCAAGTCTGATCGAGTGAGTTTCACAAGTCACCAAGAACATGAAGTTCCTGAAATACTGGGTCCGTGTCCAATAACGGTAGACACAATATCAGTGGCTGCATACCAGGACTTGCCGAGTAAGCATACTTCAGCTGAGTGAAGCAAAAGACCAAAGCATTTTCACAGAAGTATTCAGGAGCTTCAGCAGTGAGCAAGCTTTCCAGTTGGTACCCCATAATGTTCTGGGTGATGTGATGGTCACAAAAGTCAGCTCTATTTTAGACTTCAACAATGTTGAGGTGTCACATTCAGTGGCATCGTTTAGTGCCAAGGACTATCAGATTGTCCTTGTACTATTTTATTAATGAGGCACTTTGGAAAAGAATAACCAAATCAAGTCCGAGCTCTACTACTTACAGTTCCTGAAGTCTGATAAGCAGATGGACTAGTGAGATTAGAAAAGACCAGATTGTTACAGTCACATCTGATATTACTACTTCAGAAAATATCTGTAATGGAATAAACTATTATCAGTTGAATTGCTGTTGTTGTTGCAATTTTGTGAGAAAAACAATTGTGTAATTCCCTCACACAAAAGAACAAGGATTAACTTATTGTAAATTCCTAAGGAAGTT
>NW_010189984.1:0-15467 GCF_000695765.1 Mesitornis unicolor | reverse complement strand
TTCAGCAGGGTGGTTCCTATTGCTTAGGTCTGGGCAAATTAACAAGTCTTACTGACTCTTGGAGAACCAAGGTCCAAACATGCATTATTTCCTCCCCACATACTGGAAGGCTATTTGGTGAATATACAGAGGAAGATCTGTAACAGGCGACAGAATTGTTGTCTTCTCAACTTAGACACAACCAGAGACAGGCTGAAAACAAAGATTCAACAGACACAAGGCTTGTTTAGTTCCATACTGTAAGATGCTGCTATAACTACATGCTATGGAGGTGCAGATAGACAAATATATTGTAATCATTTTGCTTTCTGGTAAGTCTCAACTGTGTTACTGTAAAAGTATATGTATTTCTTGCAAGCTCAGAGTTAAAAAACAATCCTGAAGACACGTGACATGAAGTTGCCCCTTTACATATGTATCTTTAGTCACATATACATGTATATAAATATATATAAAGACATGTATATACTAATAAATCATATAATATTATAATATATGGATCAACCTCCTGTAGAATCTCTCTGAAATGAAGCAAACCAGCCAGGTTTGCTAGCATACAGGGAGCAGAGAGAAGAAAGGATGAATGGCCATTCCTCGCTTTGGAAGTGATAAGTAAAATACATTATTCTGCATCCTTTGAGGACCAATACCTGACAGCATAGAGGCAACACTTTCAGTACTGCCCTCAAGTTATTCAATGAAGGAAGTACCTCATTCATCAGACTAATAAGAGCTGTCCCTAGAAGAGTGCTCCTCCATCTTCACCCGTCTTTTTTCCTTTTAATTCTAGATGTTATCAGGGGAGTATTTTAAGTGACAAAGCTCACATCTCATGCAATTCTAGACGTCGTAGCATGACCCACCTAGTTTGCAGCTCTTGCTACAGAAGGAGCAAGGTCTCCCATAGAATCTGCACAACCTCTGCCAGCTCTGGGCAAATAACCTATTGTCTAGAAAGCATACCAAATACTTACATTTAGGTAGGTGATTGCTCCCCAGATGACTGCTGCAGCTACAGTTAAAGTAATTGCTCATTGTAGCATGTTTTACAAGTATTTGCCTTTTCTCTAGACAGTGTAGCAGCACAAACGGGAATATAAGACCCTTTTTTCCCCAGTAGAGAACTAGCGTACAAAATGCTGGTTAGCCTGAGAGGTGGTACATAGGAGAATGCAATATTTTGCTTGAGGTTCACTTCCAATCTTGCATGAGTCTTGGTGGAATTTGATTGCTATCAGACGTTATTTTGAGACTCACAGCACTATTTTTGGGTGCAGTTTACTAACTAACAAGATTAATTGCTTGCCATGGATGCTTCCTTTTCTGAGACAGGAGAAACTTCCTATGACTTAGGTTATGGCAACCTTTGCACAATGAAGAGAGTTTAAGTTGGGTGGATTTACATCCACTCTACCAGTTACTAGTATATTATACTGTATCTCATTCTCTGCTCCCCTCTGGTTTTTGGAGCACCTTAAGTTTAGAAAAATTAAAAAGAATTTTTCATAAAAAGTTTGAGGATGAAGCAAACAGCAGAGACTCTCCAGCTTCCACTTTGCTGACAATAATAATAGGAGCACACTCAAAGGCCAAAGATCCTGAACAGAAGCACAGGGAGACACGTGTGCTCCGAAGGATGTCGTCATTCAGAAGACTACAATACCACTGCAGTTGGGGCTTCTGTACACCTACCAGCAGATCCACACTGACTTCTACTTGAATAACTGTTTTTCTTGAAAAGCCTCTTTGGTGCATCTGAAGAATGGAATTATTGGTATGTCCAGTTAGAAAGAAACAGAGGTACCATTGTAATAGATCTGCTTTAAAAAAATTCCTAGACTGAAAGAAAAATAACTGGAATCACAGTTGGATCAAAAGCAACTGGAGCTTTTGGCCTTGCATCCATTAGCTGGAGGTGAATTGAAATAAACTCCCCATTCCACAGAGCTTTGGCAGTCTCCTGGGAACTATACTCACCTCCAAAGCTATAAATAAATAAATAACAGCAGCAAGACCAGACCTCCCACACCATCCTATCTGACATAGTAGTCCACACTTGGGTGGTCCAATTCATAAACCAGCCTCTCTTTTATGACAGTAGAAAACACTAAATCATGCTGGTGAAAATGGAATATAGTTCCCAATGAGATAGGAAAAAGAAGCAGAACATAAGCAAGCGTAAAAGCAAGTGCTCAAGAAGGAGGGAGCTGAATGAAAGAAGCCATTTAAAATGAAGCTTGCTTTGGGCACTCCATACCCCAGCACATTTTGATTCATTATGGTACTTTGTCACTCCTCTCAAACCTCCCCATTTTTTAAAAACATTCAAGTCTACAATAATATTGGCAGGGACAGTCTCTTGCCCACCACTACAGAACCTCAATGACTCCAGATTTGCCAAGTGTCCAAAACCTAGCACCCTCTGTAAATGAAAGACAAAAAATTTAATGAGATCCCCTCTTTCTCCTGCTAACCACAGTTTCCAGAAAATTGGCTGTTACTTAGGGGAAGTACTAAGAGCGGCAGTGATCCCATTATTTTACCTTATCCTTAGGCTGCGGGTAGTGCTTTTGCATTTCCCCATCTCCACTATTTGAACAAAGGTTTTTAATTCTGCCTAAAATAACATCCTCCTGCAATATGGCAGTGCAAATCCAAAGCATCCCCAAGACATCCAAACATCCTGTGGAACAACCAACCACACCTAAAGAGCTTGCATGCAATTCTTGTTGGAAACTATACCACACCTTGTTCCCCAAGCCTAGAACATAACCACAGAGCCCTAAACACTCACTTCTCAGATAGTGTCTCACCTATAACTGGGAATACATTAAAACAAACAAGCAAACATGCATCATTTTAGGAACAAAACCAGTAACACTTTTTTTCTGGTTCTAATAACAAATTGGAGCACTTTTAACATTGTAGGGCTACAGGTTCAGCACTCACTACCAGAGCATATAGCTAAAAATAGTTTGTAACATCATAAAGCAAAACCAAACCTCAGTGTGTTGCACAAGAGAGATTAAGTTTCTTCAGATAAAAATAGGAACAACAGATTCAATGTTCAGAGCTCAACTTTGCAAATTAAGTGGAATTTATAACAGCAGCCCTCAGGGTTCCATACAATTTAACTCTCATGTCTGACTACATACATGAGACTGCCAATTACACGTGTTCACCCGTACCACCAGTCTGAAGGCAACCTTGTCTATTGATCATTAAGACTGTTTTCAGTCGCTTCATCTTACTCTCTGCCAGAGGGATTATCTTGATGGATTTCAGTTCTACCTCCACCTTCCACATGTGCACTTCCTTGCTTTCACACTCGCATAATCCTCTGAAGATCCTCGTGTCCAGTAGACATTGACCTATCCAAAGGCCTTGTTTCAGATCAGGTCTCAAGTGCCTATGACAAAGCTTATCCTGATGCTCTCCTCCATACAAATATCCAGAAATACTTAGTTATAAGCATATCAGCTGCAGTTAATAAAGTTACAACATTTAACAGCTTACATAGAAAGTTATCAATGCAGCTGTACAGAATTTGGTTGCTGGCACTCCTGTTCACATAAATTTTCCTATAAAGGTCAGAATTTTCCCTTCATGTCCTGTGGGCTGGAGTTTATCAGTCTTCAAAATAATTTTTTTTAGAAATCTAACTTTTGGTACTCCACTGGACAAAATAAGCATTTTCTATTCAAGATATCACATCATGCCATCTCCTTAATTTAAAATTAATTTTGCTCCTTCTCCTAGAACAACAGCTTTACATTTTGCCATTGAAAATAGAGAAATCAGGAAAAACACCAACTCTAACCAATAAGTGTTATACGTAGGATGGGGTTAAGCAGTCTGACCACAATTGCATCTTGTAGCTCTACTAAAGCAACTAAGACAACAGATGAAGAAATGAAAACTAAAGTAAATGACATTTTCACACAAGAGGCTTTAACAACAAATTAGGCAGCCACTGACTACCATTTCTGAAAACAACATCACATTGTCATCATTAATTTTTTCATACTTGGGAACCAACATGTCCTAACAGCACCTGCAGTACATAGGATTTTTACACTAATAGTCTTAAAAACCAACCAAACAAAAAACCCACAAAGCCCCCCAAATAGTAATAATGAAGTAAACCATACATGATCTGCTTTTCCTTTGCAGCACAGCTGATCCTCCCACAGCACGCAGTTTTAACTATAGATTTTTATTTTCTCATTGATTCTTCCTAAAAAAATACTTTGACATACATAGTATACTGTTATAAACTAAAATACTGAAGAGACACAAGCACTTGACAACCATACTGTATGTAGAATGTATGTTTAATATTATACATAAAATACACAAATATAGAGAACATCCTGTTCTTTATTCAATCAACTATTTTATATTGCAAAATAAAGCTTAAAAGATGCATAGGCAGCTTTAATTGTTAGCAGGTTTAAAGATTTCTCTCTCTTTTGGAAATCCTAGTAGTATACTAAAGCACATCTGATACTCAATTTAAATAATGCATAATGTAATTTCATTGGGGAATGATGAAACCCATCTACCTGAAAACACTCTCCTCAGTTTAGCTCATGACTTCAAAGACATTGAAATGACATCTAACTACAGCCAGTCCCATATTTTATCTATTTCATGTAATATACTGTACGTAAGTCTTTATATTTTGTCTACAAAAAATGGCCAGTTACGGAGCTCGATTTTTTTCCGTAAAGTCACATGCATAAAATGTGAATTAGCTATATGAATTGTATGTAGGCATGATTGTGACTACATGTTTAAAACCCACTTACTCTTACTGTAAAAATTTCTTTCCTTCAGACCAAGCATGGGAGAGCAGCAGTTGAAAGGGGACAGTAATTTTTGTTGAAACCTCAGTCTTTTAAACACATGTACTGCACTAGAAACCAAATGCAAAGGAGAGGGTATAGGGAGGTAAAAGACAGGGCAAGTTAAGTTGTTTGATGATGTGCTGCAAGGAATTTCCACGGAGCACACGCAGTCTAACAGACACTGTACCAACCCTCTAGTCAGGTAGGTATGCCATAAATGCAACTACACCACCCAGCACGCAGACAAAGTGAGCAGAAAAACATGTTACTAATTGGGTTCAGCTAAGCACCAGACTCCTGGTTACAGTGAGACTGAAGCTGTATTTTGGAAACCAGTGAATCATGAAAGGAGGGGAAAAAGGTTTATCCAGCAGAACTTAGGGTCCAATAACAGTGAAGACTCCAAACCTCTGGTAACATCCAGGGTCCAGATGTGGTTCTTAGCACCACTGACCCAGCAGAACAAGGATCAGAAGGCAGTAGCTAACACAGCTAGGCTGATTTTGGTACTTAAACTAACTCACATAAAGACAGAAAATGAAATCTGGTGCCTTCTGATCTGCAGTCTGCACACTAAGCATTGTATCACCTTGTAAGAACACATACACAAGGAAAACCAGTGTGCTCTGCTGCATATATGCTTTCAATGCAATCAGGACAAAAAGCATCATTCAGAGGGAGAGGCATTTATCACAGAACTATGTTTAAGTGTAATTTCTGTACTAGCTCTTTTGCAACCTGGTTTCAAACCTTATTTGATCTTGGGGTTTGGTCTTATACTACAGGCAAATGCAATTTCTAGTGCCTCATATTTTATTGCTACATTATAAACATCAGCAGTATGCCGATCATTACTAAATGCACTCTTAACTCACGCGTTAGGGCCTGCTGTCTTTCATTCGCACACACACTTTAGACTAGTTAATCTATCGCTATCTCAGGGCTGGAAAGCAAAGCCTGCACTGAAGAGAACTTACAAAATTTTTCCTTCCACGTAATCATCTCAAAGGCAGCTGCCCGATAAAGTGGTATTAACACAGGGAATACTTTGTTAATTTAGAAATACTAGTACAGCTAACTCAAGCATCAGTCCTAGACACGCTGTACTCTCTGCTGCTAAAACAGGACTTTCCGATAACTTGTGTTTACTGAAAGACTCGCTTAATGCATCAGCCCCTGTATTTCTCATGGAATCTTGCTAAGAATAGTGAACAGGTCCAGAAGACTGGAGTCATTTAGGGACATTAATCTAACCGTATTAAACAGACAGAAAAGCAGCAAAATGACTGCCCATGCCAGAATCCAACAGTTCATACAAAGGTAACTAAGAGTTCCCTGACCAATAGGGCAAATGAGAGGCAGATGAAGGCATTAATAGGAAAATAGGTTGCCATTTTAATATGGTGTACTGGCACTTTTTTCCCCTTCAGTGATGATAGACACACCTCTTCAGGCTCTAGCCCTTTTCTGTTTCCCCACTTAACTCTAAAAGTGTCCTTTCTTTTTTGAAAAAATTACAGCATCTGGACTCGCAGGCATCAAATACTGTATGGTGTAATACATTTGAGTTATAAGCTGCCTTCGTACTGAGAAAACAAGAACTTGTCTGCACAAGAGTTTTACCAGTACAACACATCAGTACTAGTTAAACTAATGTAAGCACAAAGGCCTATTTAGCCAAGTCACTTTTCAGTTTGGCTAGATGTCCTTTCTCCCATACATCTAAACTGAAGAAAACCCCTGCTGTCACTGCAGAAAAGTGACTACAAAGAATTATGTCTTATGCCAGCATAAGCTTTTGGTCAAATTCACTCTTCCAAATCCAGATATGCTAGCAGAAGAGCTCCATCTTTAGAGACTACCATTCCAGCCATTTATTGCAAAGTAGTTAGGTGATTACACTTCCAATATTCTTCAGGTAGGACTAGGTTAACCTGAACAGTTAAGATAGTTGATCTTGTGTAACACAGAAGATCCATTTTATACCTCTGTCATCCAATAACACAGGAGTTTTAGTCACTCCTTATAAAACTGGTTTGAAACAAAACAAAAGCTATCCCCTTCTCTGTGGGATGTTTAGACTAAATGGGTTTTCCTTCATCAAAATATTTCAGAAAATTGTGCAGGCTAATCAATAAATTATCAGATGTAGACCATCCGAACAATATCAAAGTGTTGGGTCTCAATTTATTTTTGAGAGATTTCTGAAGTCAATTGTGCATCAATGAAGAAGTTCCTTGCACAAAAACGCACTTATAAGGTGGCTCCTTTCTGGTAACACTTTTAAAAAGAACCAGGGACTCTGATTTTTATAGTATAAAATTTATGTTGGAATGGAACAACTGCAAAATAACTTTGGATGCTTGAAAGCACATTTTTACATTCACTGTTAATCAGCAGAATTAATCTTTCAAGCGGGTCTGGATATAAAAAAGGTTGTAAAAAGCATATTCATTCACTCTTCCCTTCCCCTTGTTTTTACTTTGCAACGTTGATCTCGGGACACTGATCTCTTCATGCTTTTGCTTAGTCATTTGGGCAGAAATCCTATCGTCTTCGGCAAACATGCCACGCTTAGGTGAGATGCCCCTATGATTGCCAGAACAGGAAAGCAGGAAAGGGTAAGAAACCATTGCCAGTAAGTTTACTGACCCAAGCAGAAGCATTACCCAGGTCTTCTGCCTCCAAATCCTTTGTTGTCACTGGTGGTTTGGGAACTCACAGCACAGCTGAGCCAACGAGAAAGGGAGTCTGAAGAAATACGGAGGTCTTCAGCAGCAGTGAAACACATGGAAAAAAATCTGTAGTGATGCTGTGAGTTATGAAATCCCTATGAAGAAGAAAGCCCCAGACACCAATGGAGGGTGCATATTAATTGTTTTCACTCTATTCCCCCCACCCAAGATTTGTCCTGAAAAGTCCTCAGACAGGGAAGATGATTTAGTACTGTAAATCCAATGAAGGTCACCTTGAAAGGTCAAAACAGAACTAAACGTCAGGCAATGTCAGGCCACATTTTATGCTTTTTATCTGTGAACCATTTGTTTCTTTCCTGTGGGTGCCCCTTTTCTGTGAAAATAACAGCACAGCTTCTTTTGTGGTAAGATAGCAAAAAAAAAAAAACCAAGCCCAAACTGAAGCCAACCGATCTTCAAAGGTGGAAAGAGGAAGAAAATTAATGCAAGAACAGAAGGACATGTTGACTTTTGGATTTTACTTTTAAAATACACAATCACTCAAAACACACATCTGTACAACTGACAGCTAAAACTTCATCTGTTATTATAAAAGAAACTGATGAAGTGCAGATGGCAGCTTGTGTATTGAGTTGGCTGCTTCATAAACTGTAATTGTGGTGGATGGGAAATGGATCACCTCATCCATTTGGAATAAAAATGGGATTATCAGTTGGCAATTTTGTTCTATGAAGGAGTGCAAAATATCTTGCCCATCTCTACTCTTTGGCATGGCAAGGGTTTAACAGAGCTCAGATTATCTTCTATTTACAGAAGTGATAAATCAACCTCTGGAAAGATAAAACCTGCGCAAGCAATCCTTTCTCCCCACTGACCTCATGCTTAGGCACTGCTTGGAAGGAAATCAGCTTTGGAAAAAAGTTATCCATAATTGAAAACAAATGGTGACAATGCACAAAAAAGATACACCAGTAACTGACTTGTAGCTTCCAAGACAGTTTCCTAAACTCCATGAAAGCTCGAACCTTTCCTAAATAGGCAGCAAGTACCTAGTGACACATTGAAAAGCCATACTTACCACCACTTGCCAGATTATGGTCATGTGTACATCACACATCGACCAATGGATTTGTTTGTTAAAAGAAACAAATAATAGAAACTACTGTGCTCCTTTTAGCTATGCAATCTACAAGAAAATAGATCTCGCTATAAAGTCTGCAGTACATCATACAAAACACATAGTTAAGAACCATGGAAATGCACATAATTGACTCAAATCAACACTTACAGGAAGTGACACTAGGCTTTGTGATATACATGTAAGTAATGACTTAGTTACTCAGCATTTGCTTGTATACTTACATTCAGGATGTACTTCAGGAATAAACAATAAACAGCTAGCCAAGTTATAAAACCAGCATTTTAAAACCTGAAGACTATTTAGTGATGCCACTACTGTTGGGGACAGGGAAGGGAACGACACAGGTAGTAAGTGTACTTTATGCTTCGGCAAGGATGCTGACTAGACAGTTTGTAGAAAAACAATTTGTATTGTGGATGTCAACCAATAGACAATCTGATTTCTTCTGTAACTTCTGATGACCACCTTGATAACACTAGTAAGAACCCAAAACCACCAGGATCATTAGAAAACAACTTACTTTACAGAAACAGATGTGGCCAAGAAGAAAAATTAGCTTTAAATCACTGGAAAAAAAAATCCCCCAAAGCATCTAAATCCAATTTTCAACTGTGACTCATTTACCACTATCCTGTTATTATCTGTAGTTTCATTCAGTTAATCATCTATTGCTCTTCACATCATGGCTGAACAAGTACAGGAATTCCATACTTCTGCTTTTGCAGTATTTTGCACCCATTTTGGATGACTACTGAGTCAAACAGCAACACTGAATTTGACTCAACAAATTCTTACATAACTGTTTGCCAAAAAAAAAAGAAAAGGCAAACCCCTTTTTTTTAGTCACCATCAAATAACTAACTGGATCTGCAGAAACACAAAAAAGAGGCTGCATAAGAAACTGCCATCTTACCACCTTCTCCTTGCAAATGCTTGCTATAGCAACCATGAGGTCTAAGTCTAGGTCAAGGGATTGCCTTCGCGTTACACTTACTGCCGCCAATCTACTTCCATATTTTAGCCTTCGATGCTGTGACTAGAATCTAGAAGGTATGACCTAGGTGTACACAATGTGCTGATCTCTGCAGGAGGCTGCAAAGAGCCCAAGACCACAACCATGAGTACAGCACACCAGAAACTTGGCAGTGACATTATTGGAAGTCCTACTAAGCTACAGAGATGGTGATAAAAAGCTGGCTATTTTCCAGACACTTGCTGAATGGAGAGAGGGCGGCAGCCAAAAGAAGATTTGGCATGAGGAAAGTTCCTGGGTTAGGTATGGAGCACAGCCCATCCACTGCTGTGTTTTTCTTCCACATCTCACCATGCAAGACAATTTCTGAGATGCCAGCTTAAAATTTCAGGCTCTAAACACAAACAAGAAAGACACTGTATTGACATACAGTTCTGAGTTTACTGAGTTTATCTTGCAGCATTCTTAGATAGCTGCAAAGTAATTACCTTTTCTTACCAAGAACAGAACTACATTGCATGATCCTCCATTTACTAGAAGATAAAGGCCAGGCAGATGATAGCTGCAAAACAGCAGATGCACAGCAAAGTTTTGGGACATCTTAAGTCATAAAGAACTCACATCATTGAAGAAATGCAGAAACCACCTAACACTACTCTTTGGAAAAATAGTTTTCTTCAGAGAACTTTATAACTACCAGCATAGTAAGAGGCTTGGTATATTTTGCTGCCGCTGTTTCAATGCTGCTATTGGACAGTTCTGAGGGTAACTGCAGCTCTGAGTTAAGGAAGTTTGCTTTATTCCTGCCTTGTACATGGCTACTCATTTTACAGACAAAATTTTCTTCTTCCCGCCTCTGAAAGGGCTACACAAAAGAAACCATGATCCTGATTCTAGCAGCATTTTTATCTAATCTCCTAAAGTGATTACTAATCTAAAGTTTTGCAATTGGCAGGAACTTTGTTTGGTTTTGTTTGTTTGGTTTTTTTTAAATCTATGCTGAAATTGCCAGATTTTTTACTTAAGGGAGGATGAAAAAAGAAAACAAACCTGAACTGACTACCTAAGCAATTAAGTTTTATATGCAGCTTACTGAGACAATAAATACAGAATTCCATAGACTTACTTCTAGTTACGCTCCTTTAAGAAAATAATCAAGTGGTCAAAAGTGCAATCTTGGGCATCACTGGCAAAGAAAAGGTAATTAGAGAAGAAAGCAACCAAGCACCATAATTGCCCAGCCAAATTTTAGAGCATTTGATAACACTCAGGCTTTTAAGTACAGATAAAAAAAAATATCTAAAGTATTTTCACTTTCATTAGTCAAATTTTATTAAAAGAGAAGGCAGTTTCTATTCTTTGCAATATCTGAGACACCAACCAGTAAGAAAGTTAAGAGAGCTGTTAAAACAGTATTACATACTGTCATCCTATAAAAACAAAGGCAACATACTGCAACACAAGGAGACTGGTTTAGAAAAGCAAGTAAACACTTTAAGTAATATCACTACCAAGTGATTTATTACATTTATGCGTAGTCATAGTGCAGTAGATTGCCGCCACCTTTTGGTTACAGATTGCTAGGAAATTAAATCTGTAGCTAAAATGCACATACAAATTGAAATGCGTTTTGACATCTACTTACTGTCTTCCAGTTTAAAATACCTTCATACCTTCTATTGCTGAAATCAGCTTGCATTGGAATTCATGTAATGGTTACCAAATTATAAAATACATTCTAAGATTAAAATTAACAAATATATTAGCTAAGAAAAAAAATGGAAGAGGACTGCAAGATTAACTCTGATGTATTTTCACATGTAACTACTATGTGCAGTTTGCATACCTTGTAGCAGATTATCCAGATAAGGCATTAGCCAAGATAAAACTTCTGTTTTGCACTTTTCTTCCACAATAATTCACTTCTGAACAACATAAAGGAACCTTTCACCCTAAAACCAGCTCTTTTTGAATTTTTTACAGCATGCATTCAACTTTTATCCTCATCTGTTCATTTTAAAAGCTATTACTGATCTAATCAATAAGGAGTAAAACACGCAAACAAACTACTGCCACCATAGATTTGACCTATGCAGCCTATGTTAAAATTTGGGAGTCTGTGTATGTAATGCACAAGCAAGCAAATACAGTTTTACCCATGAGGAAAGTATTTACAGACCCACATCTGACCAAAACATAATCCCTCAGCCTCCAAATCAATTGCAAACTCTCAACAACTACAGAGAGAACAGCTACAATGAAACTAACTGATAAGCACAGGATTATAGAAAAAAAAAATCTCTGTATTATCCTCCTTTCTTAAGGCTATACAACCCAGTCAAATGTTATTTGAACAAGGCAGCAATATGAAATTCGTAAATGACTGCACAGCGCAACAAAAAGGCAGCAATATCGTATGATGGCTCTCTCAGTACAGAGGCAGAGTAAAATTTTTAATAAGTAATTACACATGAACTTGCTTGCTGTCAGCAGAAAGTCTGCTGACATCCTTTTATGTCTCCCCACCTCCCCACTTGCCTAAAAAGAAAGAATCCAGCTGCAAGCAACTGCTAATTAAATACTTTGGCTTTCAGCTATAGTTGCTGTATGCACACATCTGCTGTGCAATAAACACTGTTTTAAGTGTAATTGACACACTTTCCATGCTCTAGGAGAGAATATTTATGACACAAAGAAAAAGTAAGCAAGGTCCAAGCCCCTGCCTCATATTCACTAGAAAGTAAGAGCTGCAAAGTGTTTAAAATTAAAACTGTTTAAAATGTCTTTGTTACTTAAGGGCAGTCTTTAATCTCAGGTTCCTAAAACAACGTATTTACTGGTTGGGTTTTTTTTGCCTTGAAATTATGTAAATCCAAATATATATGTTTCAGTGGCTAGACACATATAAGTGGCTCATGGTGAGCATTTTGACTTAAATGAATCGTAAGCAACATCATGTTCCATTCCTCCTGATTTCGCAATCTGGGTTTCAGACAACAGATTTGAACAGAGGTAGACAAGTCAAGTGTCTGTAATGAAGTCCTCCTAAAGTCAGCAAGGCACTGGTCAGACCCCATATGCCCGTACAAATCTCACTGAACTATGTCAGCTTAGACATAACATGGATGGAGTAAGTCGAAAAACTTGACTGAGCAATGACATTCAGATAAAGGAGATCTCAAGAGTTTGGTCAGTGGCATTAACTGTCTAGTACTATTATGGAATTAGCTTTTGACTAGAAAGTTGTTAAACATTACTATAGTGTTCAAGCATTTCATAAGTTCCATTGGAACTTACAGCCAAACGTATTTCACACCTTTTGCTGGGGATTGTTGAAAGCAGCTCTTCTCACAAGCAAGCATTGTAGAAAGAGAAACGTTTTCAATTAGATACACCTATCTCCCTAATATAGTAAACATTCTCCTTAAACAAAACTACGCACATTCAAGTAAAACAAACCAACTATCACTCAATCTACATTTTCTTGCTTCACTTTGTTAGTCAGAAGAGCTACTGTCTCAAATTAGAGGCAGTTCTTCACAGTAAATATGAGGGGATCTTGTATCTCCTACCAAGTTTACAAATACGTAAAATACTAAGATGAAAGGATATTAAAATTTGACAATATTTTTGAACAGCATCCTGTAGACAGTACTCAAATATTCTGTAAGCAAGGCAACCCAAGGATACATTGATCAGCAAGTGAACAGATTCATCATGTTACTTATCAGTTACTCTAATACAAAGGATGATTTACACAAGTGAAAAGGGCCACTTTTAGAATTAGTAAAAACAAATCATAGCATATTAATTGTCACAAACAACTGCAAAACTTGGTCTCATCCCTCCTCCCATTATTTATATGCTTATGGCAACAGATTCAGCTGTGACAAATCTGAAATTTGACCAAGGAAGCAAAATTACTCCAGGAGGAAACAGTTTGTCAAAAACATAGATGAAGCTGGATTCACTATTAGAGCACTTTTTTTTTGGCAAACTAAACTTCACTGAAAGACAACAGACTGACGTTCCTGACAAAACCGAAGGAACAAGTCTTGTCCATGTTGCTCAACATTAATCTGGAAGGTTCACACCCTCTCAAATTCAGCCCTTCTCCTACAACTATCACCAGTAACATCAAATTCAAGGCTCCTAAAGTCAACGACCACTACTCATTCTTTGGTGCTTTTGCTATCTCTTGGAGCATTAATTTCTAAGCCTGAGGAGAGGTTAAGGAGCGCCCACTCATCTGTAAACCCAGCTTTCAATCCTACACTACTGAAGTCACCATTTCCTGGAAAACAGGATGAGGGCTTGCTCATTTTTGTTTTTATATAAACTCTGAATATAGTCCTTTTATTCACTTGCAGTCAATTCCAAAAGCTATGTTCCCTTTTCTGCTCTTACCTCCTGTGGGTTACCCATAAATAATCAACTGTTAACTTACATTGTCCCATAAAATCTTGTAAGGCAGGTGTTTTTAGACCTCCAATGCACAATAACACACCACATGCTCTCATGTGCATTTTACAAACACACAGCGTTCACAAAAAGCTTGCAAACCCCCTGTGCGTAGGTCTACGTATTTGCTAACAGAAGATAGCTTCATGAGCCCTGGCAATTCATGGTGCAGGGGTTTAAATGCTGGTGCCCTCCTTCCTCCCAGGAAGCACCTGTACATGCCAGAGGCAGGCATCACTGCTATATTGATGTGGCCACAAAAGTAGTATTTGCTTTTATAAGCAGCATGTTGCTTTAAAAATCACACATTGAAGCCAAGCTGTGGTAGTCAACTCAGTGGGTCCTAGGACAATCTGATTTGCAACTTGCATACTATCTTCTGAAATAAAGCTCTCAATAAATAGCTTAATCCTATACTATGTTTTCACTAATTTGAGTTTTCCCATAACTGGCTGTCAAACAGCTCACTTTCAGTATGCAATCAACACAATTTTATTCTTTTCACACTTAGAACTACATTTCTTTGTTCTGCTGTAAGTTATATTGTGATATCAAAGACATCTTGATTTCAACTCTAGAGAGGAATAAGAGACGGAAGTGCAAGTATGTGGGAGAGAAGGGGAAATCACAGAATGAAAGTAGTGATTGGACATAATTTTGATAAAACTACACCAAAACTCAAACATAAGCACTCTGTAGATGACCATACAGAGTGCTGTATACTGTAGTAAAAAAATAAGACACCTAGACATACAGTCTAGGGAGAGTTTTCCCCCGTAAGGATAGCTACTGTAATACAGTAGGAAAGCAAATTGTCAGTATTCCCATTTCCAGTCAAAAATGAAAAAATACAGGTTGTAACCCTTGTCTACACTCATCACCATAGTTTCTTACCTGGAAAAAGTAAATTCACAGCTCGTGTCTCCTGGAATCAACATTCTGCTTTAAAGCATTAATCTCTGGGTTTTTTCCTCCTCCTGAAAATAACCCCAGATTTGACAGCATATCTAAATATATATGTTTTTTTCTAGTTTGCTACCTATATTCAGGGAAACAACAAAATAGATGGTTGAAAAAAATCATAATCTTCCAGGAGTATGAGGTTTTATTATTGGTCAGATTTTAGTTCATCCTACATTAGAAAAAAATATTATAGATATTACAATAGCGAAGCCCTTCAGCACTGTAATAATTCTTCCCACATACTTTCGAGAGATTAAATCTATAGTATTTTTACTCAATTTTTCTCATTACAAGTACTAAGAGACAACAGCTGTATTGAGTATTCATTCTTTTAGTCCCAATTTGGTTTAATAGAATCATAGACTACCAGGTTGGAAGGGACC
>NW_010189983.1:0-824 GCF_000695765.1 Mesitornis unicolor | reverse complement strand
AATGGGTGCAAGCTGGAGCATAGGAGGTTCAATCTGAACATGAGGAAAATTCTCTTTACTGTGAGGGTGACAGAGCACTGGACCAGGCTCCCCAGAGAGGTTGTGGAGTCTCCTTCTCTGGAGACATTCAAAACCCACCTGGACGCGTTCCTGTGTGACCTGGTCTGGGTGATCCTGCTCTGGCAGGGGGGTTGGACTGGATGAGCTTTCGAGGTCCTTTCCAACTCCCAATATTCTGTGATTCTGTGATCCCATTTCTTATAAAACTGACTTATCACTGCAGTCAATTCATTAAGTCAGATAGCCTATTAAAAAAAGAAAGTAGCCAATTAGTGCCTTAATAGTTGTTTAGGTATAAAAGTGTAAGTAGACAATAGTCAATGAATCCAGAAGTTAGCTAAAAAGGGAGTGTGAGGTTTAAAAATTCAAATGGTTGCTTGTGATGGATGAGTGAGTGAACACTATTTTGGTTCTGGCATCACTGATAAGTAGGCCTGATGGAAACCATGCTTGATGTGCAAACCTTGAGAATTGTTCCTTCTCAGGAAGTAAGGAGTCTAGGCCATGTCTTATCAGGAGCTAACAGTACATGCCTGAGCTGGGACTACACAAAACTAAAACTGCTACAGCTGCACTCCTGCACATACACCAAAGAGGGGTTTGACTACAAGTCAAACACTTTATGCTATATATCTGCAGACCCTCTGTCACCAAAATTGGGAATAGAAAAACCTCTTAACACCAAGGTAGCATTAAGAAACACGCATTCTTTATTCAACATCAGGTGCAAGGTGCATTATTTATTCCATCCAAGCTCGCACAAG
>NW_010189982.1:0-705 GCF_000695765.1 Mesitornis unicolor | reverse complement strand
CAGACCCTCGTGTGAATGCTCTTGTGAACCCCATGAAACCCTGTGTGAAAAATCCCAGTGTGAATCCCCATGTGAATCCGCATCCAAATCCACATTGAAACCCTCGTGCAAATCCCTGTGTGAACCCCCTGTGAGTCCTCATTCGGATCCACGTTGAAACCCACATAAAACCCTCGTGTGAATCCTCTCGTGAGCCCTCGCTTGTGAAAACCCTCGTGTGAACCCTTGTGTTAATCCCAATGTGAACCCGAATTCAGATCCACATCCAAACCCTCGTGTGAACCCTCTCTGCACTCAAATCCACATCCAAATCCACATTGAAACCCTCGTGCAAATCCCCGTGTGGACCCCCTGTGAATCCGCAGTCGAATCCACATTGAAACCCACATAAACCCTCGTGTGAATGCTCTGATGTGACTCCCCGTGTGAATCCGAATTCGAATCCACATCAGAATCCACATCCAAATCCCAGTGCAAATCCCCGTGTGAACCCTCGTGTGAATCCCCTGTGAATCCACATCCAAATCCACATCCAGACTCTCGTGTGATTGCTCTTTGTGAGTCCTTGTGCAAATCCTGATGTGAATCCACATCCAAATTCACATCCAAATCCCCGTGTGAATCCCCCCATGAATCCGCATTCAAACCCACATTCAAATCCACATCAGACCCTGGTGTGAACCCTTGTGTTAATCCCAATGTGAA
>NW_010189981.1:0-1142 GCF_000695765.1 Mesitornis unicolor | reverse complement strand
TTGCAAGTACATTAGACTTCAGATTTGAATTCTTACTCTCATTTCTTTGTACTCAGATTTGCTGATACTCTCATTTCTTTGTACTCAGATTTGCTGAATACTAGACAGGCAGAGGGGATCATCATCATAGGTGGCAAGAAAAGCTAGGAAAGGGAAAATTTCCAAATGTTCATGTGTATACACACACAAACACATACACATGATAGCACTATGCTGTATTGAAGAGGAGGGGAGCAAACATTTTTGTCCTAAGAGGATTTTCCCCAATATCTTTCCTACATATCCCTGTATTTAAACATTTGTTTATTTATTTAAATGTCAAATTCCCTCTGCATTTCTAAACACTGGGGATTCATAGAATTTGCATGAGGTCTTTCAGCCTATAAAGGTCTAACATCTCAATAAACTACTGTTTCTATCATCTACCTTTTGTGAACAGTGTTTTTTTGACAGTCTGCTTCAAGTTTTCTCACTCAAACACTATGACCAGCTTGACTTCTTTTATTCTTATAGTACCGTAACCTTTTAATTTCTACAAAATTTTTATGTAAAATTCTGGATGAAGAGTTTTGGATAAAATTTGGATAAAGAGCTTTTATATGTATACTACTGTATAGATACAGTAGATAAAGCTCTAGTCCTTATCAGAATTCAAATATTGGTATTGCAACACGGCTTCTTCTGCTAAAATTAACAATTAAAAACAAACAAAAAAACCTATCACTCCCAACCCCCCAAAAAAAAACCGTAAAGAGAGACCCCTCCCAACTGACCCTCCACAATTACCTTTTATAAGAAAAATAATAAAAATGGACCCCATATTTTTAATTTCCCACGTTGTCTTCCTTGACAGTAAAGAGAAGCTCTAACAACACAGCTGAGATTCAGAAAACAAGACAAATTGGAACTGCTAGAAAAATCAGGATGTGTGCACAGATCCCATTTTGCTATCAAGATACTGGCTGCAGGATTTGAATCTGGGGCAAGCTTCTTGAAAAGCCTGAACTGCTTTGGTTCATCTTTACTTAAAAGGGTTGAGGAATGCGTAGTCTTCAAAAAGCAGCAATTCATTATGCTCTCAAATGTGGCAGATATAAAATAGGACACCCTGAAGGTGTAGATCAGAGCTTTGTGTCCTCATG
>NW_010189980.1:0-10280 GCF_000695765.1 Mesitornis unicolor | reverse complement strand
GCCTGGAGAAGAGAAGATTCTGGGGGGACCTCAATGCAGCCTTCCAGTTCCTGAAGGGGTGGTCCTACAGGAAAGCTGGGGAGGGACTTTTTACAAGGGTGGGTAGCAATAGAATGAGGGGGAATAGTTTTAAGCCAGAATAGGGTAGATTTAGACTGGATATTAGGAAGAAATTCTTTACTGTAAGGGTGGTGAGACACTTGCACAGATTGCCCAAGGAAGTTGTGGATGCCCCCTCCCTGGAAGTGTTTAAAGCCAGGTTGGATGGGGCTTTGAGCAACCTGGTCTGGTGGGAGGTGTCCCTGCCCATGGCAGGGGTTGGACTGGATGAGCTTTAAGGTCCCTTCCAACATAAACCATTCTAAGATTCTATGACATAATTCCGTAAAAGAAAACTTTTATATCAATATATAATACAAATATGCAGGCTGCAAGACCAAAACCAGCATTGTACCCATTAAAATGCACTTAAACTTGTAGTTTGATATTTTTCTAAATCACAACAGCATTTGAATAAATCCACAGACTTAAATATTTTAAATAACAAAGAAAAACAATCATGGTTACTTTGGCTGGTTGGGTGCTTTTAACCTCTGAAGTTTGTCTCTATGCTATACATACCTATATAAGAAAAAAAATTGAACTATTCAGACAATTGCATGTACCATTGTAAGTGAAGTATTTGTTATTAAGCTACTAGAGTTGTGTAAAGAATAATCATGTAATGCCTGCAATAGGCGTAAGGAATCTACATGAAAGACACTGAGTACAGTTTAACTCCATATGAACATGCAGAGGGTGGTTTGTGGGTTTGGTTTTGGTTTGGTTTTGTTTTTAATTACAGATGACTACCATGAGAATTTTCTGATACTTTCCTTCCTTTCCATCAAGTCTTCATAAATCTTCCTGATTACAATTACTTGGCCTTATTTTAATTAATTAATTCTGAATCCCTCTGATTGAAAGATATGAAATAATATTTTTTATGTTGTCTGTGGTGCTCGTTGTTGATGAAATGTTAGCTCAGGAGACCTCTTTCAGCTTTGCCCAGTTTTCACTGTAACAATCAAATTATATGAATGTTGATTAGATTATATACACCATCTCCTATTCTAGAAACCCAAACTATCATGAACATAAATATACTAAACACAACAAGAAAAATAAAACAAAAAATGGGCAGGAAAAAAAATTCATGAGTAATCAAATCTTGTTACATACACTAATTCCAAGTCCTAAAAAGAGCAGAAGACAAAGAGAAGATGGCATGTTTTTAATATATAAAAATACAATATTAGGACTCCAAGGAAAAAAAAAGGTGCTAACAGCCCTTCCTTGGGGAATGTCAGATTCTACTGAAAGCTAGGAAGGTATTTAAAATGCTGTGCTAAAATAATAATTACAAAAAAACCAAAAAACAAGCAAACCAAAACACCACCTTACCATGAAATAAGAGAAGTTGCAGAATGTACATAAAGCAACAAACAAAATCAACAGGACTCATCTAATCACAGTATGTTAGAGTACATAAAAAGAATGAGAAGTTTCCTGTTTAAAAAATAGCTTATATTTGCAGAGGTGAATCAGAGGTAGCCTCCTTGTCTGCCTGCAGATGCCATTACTAGATCAAATGAAACCTAAACCGCAGCTTGTTTTTTTTCTTCATCTAGAGTATTCTTATGAGTTAGTGAGTGCTGGAAGAGTTTACTTATCCGTAATTTCTAACACTGATACACGTCCTTTAAAAAGCATAGCTAGAATGTACTCTTTTCTAAAAGTGCATTTACATACATGTCTCAATAAAGATGGGCTAATATTGTTTAAAGGTTTCTCAGGTAATCCAGCATTCATATTCTCAAGATATACTTCCTCCCAGGACTGTTATCTTTACCCAAAATAAAAATGTTTTCTATTTCTGATCACAGATAAAAATGAACAGTTTAGTGCCTAATCACAGTTAGTCTGCGTCCCATGGCTTTACCAATTCTCACAACAAAAATCAATTTACGTGATAGTTTTGTGCAATAGTTTACCTTGCATATTAATGCTAGATGATGTTAAAATGTCTAATTTTAATCTTATTTTCCTACTATTAAACAAATAAAACTAGAGGCTCAGTGGCAAAAAGCAGTAAAATAGCAGATCAATACTCTCAGATTCATTATGTATTGTAATTAATGTAGTACTCTCTTTCAAATAAAGAATTGAACTGAAGGAATACTTATTTCTTATTAAATTCCTTGAGTGACTTCTATTTTGAAATTCATTTATTTCATTGGATAGATTTTTCTTAGTTTTGTATTTTCAGATGAAACTATGGTGCAGGAGTCTGAATACCCCACCTCCCATCTTCATCTTTAAAATTAAAACAAAGCCCCTTCTTTTCTGTTAGTCAATAAAATCCACAGGTCAAGTACATAAAGTTCCAATTATTTTTTACCTGAAATCTGACAGAAGATTTTCCTGACAGAATAAGAGAGGACATTAAAGGAAACAAACAACCAAACAAGAAACACAAAACACAAAACCAACAGAACCACCACCAACCCACAAATTACAGATCACATTAATACATAGAACCAAGTAAAGCCATCATAACTTAAGTAAACACTACATCCCATTTGGGTCTCTAAACATTTCTTCATAAGACCTTCCACTCCCCCACAGTGCACGTTCCTGACTGTTCACTCAACTTTTCTTCCAGGAACACAGAGCTGAAAACTGTAGGTTTGAGAACTCCAGAGAAAGCCTTTCAATACCAAATTTAGCGCTCCTAGCAGAAGCATGACATCCTCTGCTGTTGTGACCAAGATTCAGTCAAAGCCATAAAAGCTCCGTTGGTACCTATGTCTGCAGATGGAGAAATAGTAACTGGAAAACGTTTGCTAAAGAGAGAAAGCATAATGCTGAGGGGTATAGCACATCAAAGTCTCATAGGTAAGCTAACATGAGCCTCCACTTTAGAGTCAGAAGCTCACAGTTATTCCTCCAATCTTGTACCTGTGAGTGATTTTTATGTGTGAATGTGAAGAAATAAGTGAATGTACTGCGTGAATGTACAGTTACCTGCTAGAAGTAAACATCTTAATTCTATTAACAACAGGTAATTAATAAAAGGGCTTTTAATAAATAACAATTTATTAAATGATCTCACTTCCATCTAGAAATTTACACCATCAATATATATTCCTGCAAAAGTAATTAACTTTGCGACACAGTAAAGTAAAAACTCTACTTAAAATGCACTGTTTTGGTATCTGCTTTAATTTATGGTTTAGAAGAAACTGTAAAGGTACTATATTACAAAAAGGTTCTTCTGTGTACTACCACTATCTGCCAGAAGCTATCCAGATTCTGACATTACAGCCAGATCTGCAAAAAACACAAGGTGGTGCAAAGCACAGCCCTTTATCTCAGCAGTATTAGGGTTTACATCATTTTACCACTATGCCTAGCAGGTGATGCAGATTTCTCTGCTGACCTGGGCTAAACCCACACCTACCCCAATTCCATGCAAAGACTAGTAAAATAATGTATCATTCAAATCAATCCATCCCAAAATCTGCCTGCTATGATCCCAATTCTTTGACATTCATAATTTATAGATAGACTAGCATATAGTTATAAATATACCTTACCTTATGGTATATTACACCAATAGATTACTGGAGCCTCAGCTAGGCTTGTTGATGTATTAATGCAATATGTTATGAGAGCACTAGCTCACTCTGATGATGTATAGTCACTGTATACATTGTAAGAATGAAGTACTTCAATGATGTATAACTGTAACAAGGGCATGAAGCAAAACACACTAGCAGAAAAACAAAAACCCCAAAACTAACAAACAAACCAAAAAAAGCCACGAACAACCAAGCACAGGAAGCTATTTGCAACATTTTCTCTCATCCTGCAAAAGCTAAATTTGATACAATTAACATTTCCCATCCAATACCTCAGTTAAAACTCTATCAGAAACCCATTTGTTTCCATGGTTTCATTCTCCTGAGTTTCAGAAGGGCTAAGAACTGAAAGTCAGTTTGAGCTCCGAGTTTGCGAAGAACTTGTCTCATGATTTGAGAAAGAAAAAAGAAGTCTCATAACAATGCACAGAACTACAAAAGCAAAGATGTTATCTGAGCAGTGCTTCTCATTACATACAAAAAGAATAGCAGACATGATTAATTATCTCAGCAAGTGAAACATCAGTAACAAACTTAAATGTAATTTTGCAGTAGGGACTTGACATACCACAGCTATATTTATTAGCAGAAATTGGAAAGGATTAAGTATTCTGGTGTATATAGGTGTAGATTAGTTAATGAGTATTCAGCCTCTAAACATGTCCTGTTAAGTGTCTTAATAGAGGAAAGAATGTTAGGTAAAGAAGTCCATTTTGTTTTGTTTCACTTGGGAGCTACAGAAAATAGCCCTTACTAATATTTCAGACTTTTACACTACAACACTTTCAGCAAGGAAGCAGCACTCTCAGAGATAAAGGAAGGTCACAAAAATAACTGTATACATGAGAAAACCGACAGGCACTCAAACGATAACTCAGTAGCAACAACTGTCAAAATGAACTTACTTCAGATTGAAGAGCACCATCATTGATTCTTTAGGTTCAGATTTTTCAACAGACTACAAAACCACTAAAATATTTAAATAAGGTTGTAAAGTACTTTTACCATTGCTCATAGTTTTCTGCTTTAGAAACAAATACGAAGTTTTTGCTTTGTTCTTAAAAAAATGAGGTTGACATTTTAAAAAATGAAAGCCATAAAAAACACTTCAAAGTTGCAGTAGCACTACTACATCATAATGCAGCAGAGGTGAAGCAACAATGTCAACATCAAAAAAAGGGTACCCACATCATTTACCTTTCAAGTGTCTAAGATAGAAAGGCAGTCTTCTTATCTAACTGTATGCAACACAAATGTAAGTTGCAAAGATTCCTTCAAAGGAATCTCCTTCCACTGTTCCACAAGAGTCTGAAGTCAAAGGCCTAAGATGAAGAGACATGAATGTCCTACCAAGTGTTTGCTGCATGTCACGGAATTGCACCAAAATGGCTACACACACACAAATAATGAACTCAAGCTTTAATCTGCAACTGAAATGAAGCAGACAAAACTTCATTCACCAAGACAACATCCCACTGACATTCAACAAATACAGGTTCGATATGCTGGTTGGGAATATTACCAGACACGGCTGAGTTAAGAATTCTTAAGTTTTTGGCCAAACGATCCAAAATGTGCACTCACTCACTCACTCACCAAAAAGGGAGGGCTCTCAATCTCAAGAAGTTACCTTAAGTGGCGTCCCAACTCAAGGGGAGAGTCCCCGACTGCAGACCCGCTGCTCCGAGGAGGACCGACTCCAATGAGTCCTCTGGCGGGGCCCCATTTATACCCTGGTCGAATCTGATCTGTGGTCAATCCATGGTCATGTCAGCCCCTACTGGCTGAGAACCCCAACTTTCCTGCCTTTGACCCCCACTGTGTGGACCAGACACGAGCTGTGAGGGGGGAGGCAGTCCTGACACCACCAGGACCAGAAACTTTAGCATTGTCTTTTGTTGGGTTTTTCTCAGGTCTTTAGTAGGGTGGGTGCATCTGCCACACTGTGTTTCCTAGTTATTCCCCAAAAGTTTTTAGTTTCTCCATTCATATTATCGACAATAGATTTTTTAATTACTGCATTAAATTATTTCATATAGGCTTAAGTGATAATAGACTTTTATTAAAACAAAAGGCACTATTGTTTTAAAGTCTAACATCCCCTTAAAGAATTCCATTTCGTTCTTGTGAAATTCAGGGTACTTATCCTCACACAATTTACTTTCATACCACTTACTGACAGCATTAGCAATAAATTTTACCTTTTTATGATATGTTACTTTCACTTCCTGTAAAGGGAAATTTTCCCTAAATTTCTTGATAATGGCATTTTATACCCACTGTATCCTACCAGGTGAAAGCTCTGCAGAAACCAGAGGTGAAGACTGGAGTTTGTGTGTGTGTTTTGGAATCCCCTTCCGTTTCCAAGCAAATTCAGCTTCACCTGTTTCAACCTGTCCTCCTTGAGTCTCAGTAGTTTCATTACAAAGAGTTTGAGATTTCAGTGATGGCTGTTCTTGTTCAAGTTCAAAATTCACAATAAGGGCATCAATCAAAGAGTCCAATTCATCCAAGTTCATAAAAGGCATGGATATTTTCTGGATAGGATTGTTTTCAGAAGTAAACGACAAGGCAAATAAACCAAAATAGTTGTTAAAATATTCAGCTATGACACAAATCTTTTCTGCAAGGCTCCGGAGAGTGCTTGTGTTTCTGTATGACCCTATGAAAAACAAAAGAGAAAGAATCAACAAACACCGTATTTTGTAAAAAGAAACCAAATAGCCTTCCCTCCTTCTTGCTTTACAGGTCTCCTGTAGTCTACAGGTTGCTATCAACACAGGTAATAACTCAGCTAAATACCTTGTAATGTAGAAGAAACAATTTGATAGACTTCAGCTAGGCACTGCTCCAATTCCAAGTATTTCATGGCAATGTTAGTGCTTTTCCTTATTTCCTGATATAGAGATTCTTCTTCTAGTAACTGAGATTCTATTTCTTTCTGTATTAATAAAGAACAATTTAAAAAGAACCAATACATGACAGTATATTAACAATTAAATATGCCTATTATAGATTCAGTCACGTAAAACAGGCCAATGCTGGCACACAAAATGAAAGTGATAGTAAGTCATAAAACATAAGATAGCTCCAAAAAGTAATGCAGATTGATGGGGTGGGGATGGGGGGAGAAAAAGACAAATGAAACTGTAAAATCCAGAAAAGGTTTGGCTCTTCAAATATAGATTAAATCATCTATCCTGGCTTTTAAATCAAGCTACTAATAACTATGGCCATAAACTATTGCAGTTGTTACAACACAATTACACAACCATTACTGAACTTAAGGCTTTCAACTTAAAGAAAACAAAACAGGTAGTTTGCCTGTTCATGATGAGCGCAAAAAGAAGGAAGATAATATACAAGTCCAAGTACCTCCAGAAATACTTAAAGTTAAAACCAAATAATTTTGAATGGAAATGCAGTGGCCAGAAAAGTTAGTGTTCCAATCACAAGAAAGCTACTGAGACAGAAAGCATTAAGTTGCCATCATAAATATACAGAAAATTGTTTTAATTCTGCCTCTTTGTTAAGTGTATCCTTTAAATTTAAACCCCAGACTCAAAGCAGATATTTTGTGAAATATTCCTCTTACCTTTCTGCAATAAGAGATGTTCTTTTCAAGGAATCTGGCTAATGCCACAACATTATCCTTTATACGATTTTGAATCTACAAAAAAACTTCTAATTATATTGTACACTTGATGCAAGATAGCATAAAAGCACATTGAAAGTTTGGAAGGATAACAATGAACACTGGCATACTCATGAGAAAAATACTCTAAAGCAGAAGTAACATTTTCTGCAATGTAACGTGTATTTTTCCAAATAAAGTGTTAACTGGTAAAAAACATTGTTATTTATGTCTGTAATAGATATCCCTTAATACAGGAGGGCTGAATAAGCAAATGAATTAATATCCTGGTTTCCTCTTCCTGACTTCACATTAGTTCCACCAGTGACAAACATACACAGAAACACTGCAGATACATAGGAATCTACTGCAAGTGAACAGCATTATCTGGCAAGCGGACTGCTCCATTCCTTTTGCTGGAAACATGAAGCATTTGGGAGGTAAGCAAGCAGATAGGAACATAAAATATTATGGACAGTTTCACTATTATCTGTAGGATTAAGAATGAACACAGTAAAAACTAAAGTAGAAAGAAATTTTTGCTCTCCTTGAGACAAGCAATTTATCACTCCTCTCCAACTGAATTGAACCTTTTCTCCCAGGTCATGTATTATGGATTTTTGAGTAGTAACAAATTCTTCAGAAATAAGTAATTTCTATATTCCAACTCATTAAGGAGATTTTCTTATTGGCCACAGTTCTGCAAATTTCTCAACTTTAAGAAAAAAAGAGCAAAAATAAATACACATAAGACAGAAGACAGGATTGCTCAGACATAAGTAAACTGTCACCTTTGTCCTTGCACGCTGTCTGTACAAAATATATTTATTCAGAGGAAAAGTAGCAGAACAAGCCTACAGACCCAACACAGAAGGAAAGCCTGTACACTATATACAGCCAGTACCTCGCTGAAGAACATTTCAATCTTTCCAAAGTATTTCCTTGGAATTCATCCAGGTTTTCTGTCAAAATAGCTCACCCACTAACAAAGTGGCATATTTCCAAGGTGTACTCTTACTTGCCTACTGGAATTTTCATTGTCTCAGAAATAGTTTCAACTATGGTGCTTATTACTTAAACTTTATTCTCTACTTTGAGTAACTCCCTATAGTAATATCTTCCTCATAATTTGTCACAAGCAAAATAAAAGTACAAAACAACAGGCTGGAGCTCAAAAAAAGCCCCTCCAGGCAAAGAGCCTCAAACAACCCACTACTGAATTCAGCATGTAATAAAGTCTGCTCTGCTTTAAAGTTCTGCTTTAATAATCTTCCTGACAATAACAGTGAGTATAGTAAGAGCAGAGGTGATTACTATATCAATATAAAACACAATTAACTTTCAGGATCATAAAATGTTGCTACATATTAAATATTCAGTCTTGTAGTCAATATTTCCTCTTACCACCCATCGCAAACTTCTGCATCATAACTGTATTCCTAGTATAAAATTTCTAGACAGAATTGCTGAAAAATAAAAGGACATAATCAAGTGCCTTTAAGATATAGAAGCAGTTTTTAATCTTACTTTCATCTCACCTCATTTTGTGGATATTGTTTCGCAAGTTCATTCTGCACCATTCTTGCTTTTTCCTGTACAGTATCAATGAGAAACTCCAGCCCTGAGCCTACTCCATCATAAATAGCAAGTGCAAAGTCCTTTTAAAATAAAGGTTCAAAGCATAATGATTAAATGAATTTATATAGCCTTGAATTAAAACAGATCTGTAGCAGGCTAGAAACATAATTTTGTTTTGAGCAAATTGTCCAGTGCTGGTTCATTCAGTCACATGTCATTCTAGGACCACAGGGGCTCAGCACTTTAACCTCCTTTTCCTACCTTTCTTCAGATTTCTGAAAATTCTATGTGGTACTTAATTACAGGTTAACGAAATAAGTATTGAATTTCAGTGAAATAGGTGGACTTGTACAATCGCAGTGCAGATACAAGCCAAAAAGCACAGTATTTCTCTCACTTTATAGTGGAAGTTATACAGATTCAAAATACAGGGGTTTTTTAAGGAAAAAAAATTCAAAAGTATTAACACATATCCATTTTCACTATAAAAATGAAGTATTAGATAAAACTCTGAAGATACTTAATTCAGTTGATCAAACTGTTGTATACAAGAATTTGCTTCTGAGCACAGTCACTGACAATGAGTGTGATATCAACATTAAAATTACTATCACTAATTACTATTTCTAACTGATTTTTTTTTCACCTGTAGACTAGTTGCAGGAATGTTGTTCTCTTCAGAAATGGAAATATCAGCTCTTGTGACTACTGCCAGGTGTCCTATGTATTTCATTGTTTGTTTTACCGTTTGGTTTACTTTGCTCCATGCTTCTGTTACCATTGAGCATATATCTGAAGAACATCCCTGAGAAATAAAGACATATAATTCACTGAAGCTAGAAAGCATCTCTGGTCAAAGAGCAAAGAACACTTTCTATAATCTGCAGCACACAACAACTTGAGGCATTTTCAGCTTTACATCTTCCTACTTCCAATGCCTTAGCTACCACAGCTAAAAGACCATACCTTGCAGTGACAGAGAAGAATAGTATCATTATACATACATAGTTAGAAAAATTACTCTTCACAAGGCTGTAGCATGAACAAGAGTAATATTTACTGGCCATTGGTTTATAAATTTATTAACAGTAGCACTTCACAATCTAAACTAGTATTTGCTCTTGTCACTGCATGTTTTATTTTCCCCTTAGCTGTTCAAAAACCTATGCTGTTATCAGGGCCTGACCACAGAAAGATGCGCATTATTTTAAACCAGCATATGGAAGTATCAGTTTAGCCAGCAAAAAAGCACCCTTTGCTGTTCATCTCCCTTAGATGTGACCATTTGTCACCATCTGCCATTGCATTGCATTTGACAATTAAGTGTTTTTAACAAGTCTGTAGTAAATACTACATTAATCACAGAATATTAGGAGTTGGAAGGG
>NW_010189979.1:0-5062 GCF_000695765.1 Mesitornis unicolor | reverse complement strand
TATTACATTATCAGTATGAATTATATATAATATAAAAAAATGATGAAATTATGAAACTCTATTTCAATGATTTATTAAGGTATTTACTATAACTAAGCAGCACTAATAATAAAAATAATAAATAGCATTTCACCATATAGAAGGTCCTTCTAGAGCTGCTCTGGTGGAAATTGCACTCAAGAATAAAAACACATGCATGTGTGCTGCTTTGTAGGTGTGTGAGTGAGACTAAGAACACAAGTTAGCTTACTAAGATTTATTTTTCCCACTATCTCGCACAAATGTTACAAACACATTGTTTGCTTATAATGCAGGAACCCTAAGAGCAACTCTCTGCTTTGCTTTATTCAAATAAAAATCCTGTACCTTGGTTTCCCAGGACTGCTCACGTATTCCCAAAGATAAATGTATCAGGGTTTTGGGATTTTTCAACAGCAACAAAAAAAAGAATATTGGATTAAAACTGAAGCCTAAATGAACAAAACATTAATAAATTGAAATTTATGACTACTGAAAGGCTGAAAAATTAAAGTATTAACTGCTGTGGACCAACTGAGATGAAACTGAGAAAATCCTCTTTCAGCCATTATCCCTGTGAAATAAACAAATAGGGTTTCATAATCCATGCATGAATCCAGCATTTATGAAAGTACAGACAGCTATTAGTACTCGCTGAAATCCAGAAAAATGCAACTAGACAGTGTATAAAAACTTCACATAGGTCTTGCCGGTGTTTTGGCCCCATAGCACCTTGGCAGACCCAGCTTTCTCATAACCTCAAACTGCCAGTCAAGCCCAGGTGGATGTTCGCTGAGATGTGAACAGTCCAGGACAAATAATTTTCAGTTGCGATAAAAGCAAAGATCTGGTGAACAGAAACTTTTCAGTGTTGTTTTAATTAACAATAGACCACAAACAAGATATGATTAAAATTCAAGGTTATATGAGAGAAACTTTCCAAAATTATTTCTTTATAACTGCAGTTATAAAGAGAAAAGAAAAAGACACAAAATATCTATGATGTAGGTATCAAGCTTTAAACATTAAAAGTATTCAGTATATTTGGTCAATATTCATTTGCTTTTGCCAGAGCTACCTACAGTCTTTGAAAAGACTGAACAGTGTGCTGAGTTTTGGGACTTCCATGGACAAAAAGAAAATTGTGTCAAATTTCAGAAAATGGCAGTAAGACTGCACATAGTGGAACATATACTCAAAAAAATCTGTATTACTGCAGTTGTATAACTTTTCCTCTGTGCAATTACATCTCACATCACAGATGGCTTTAGAATAATTGCTGAATATGCTATGTTCAGAACACTATGGTCATATCCTGGACTCCCACACGTCTGCTTTTTGCTATTGTAATTTGAGTTCGAAGAATAGAGTCAGATAAACAATTCCACACTTTTTCATCAACCGTTCACTGTATTTCACTGGAAGAATATATTTTCTGTTTGGATAACTTAAAAATAATCATTAACATTCTTGATTTTGAGCCAGGTCCAGGGGTTGGAAAAGGGACTCTCAGAGTGAGTTTCATTATATCTAGTTCTCATTGTCTACATCTGTATCAAAGACGGCTACATCTGAGACAGTCACCTAGAAGTGAACATTTGTAGATTTGTAGATTGATTAATCTGTCATATTTTTGACAACTTCTTTAAGACTAGATAAATTAAGCTCCTCTCCAGTCAGATTAATTCCATTTCCCAAGCCTGGACACTGGATGCCTACATACAGGGTTTGGATCACTTGGCACCTAGGAACAGGATACATGGCTTCAACCATAAGACTGATTATGGAAGACATTAGTTGATTCTGAAGATGTGCTGGAGCAAGTGTGTCTGAATTTCCAGAATCCTCCTGGGCTTAGGAAGCAGGGTGCCTATGTGACTGTAAGCTTCAGTGTCTAATCCCTTCCTCCTCATCCCTCCTCAACAAAATTTAAACACTGACATTCTTTTGGCTCACTCCTATTTGCTGAAAACATGGTTGGTGAGCAAGATCATAGAATCATAGAATCATAAAGTCATTAAAGTTGGAACAGGCCCAATACCACCATGCCCACGAAAGCACGTCCTGAAATGCCACATCCACATGTTTTTTGAACACCACCAGGGATGACTCGACCACTTCCCTGGGCAGCCTATTGCAATGCTTAACTACTCTTTCAGTAAATCAATTTTTTCTTAATATTCAATCTATACCTACCCTGGTGTAACTTGAGGCCAATTCCTCTTGTCCTATTGTTAGTTACCTGGGAGAAGAGACTAACACCCACCTTATTACAACCTCCTTTCAGGTAGTTGGAGAGAGCAATAAGGTCTCCCCTCAGCCTTTTCTTCTCTGGATTTAACTACCCAAGATCTCTCAGCCACTCCTCATAAAACCTGTTTTCCAGACCCCTCAACAGCTTTATTGCCCTTCTCTGGACATGCTCCAGCAACAAAATTTCCTCTTGTAGTGAAGGTCCTGAAACTGAACACAGTATTTGAGCTGTGGTCTCACCAATGACAAGTACAGGAGCAAAATTGCTCCCCTACACCTGCTGCCACACTGCTTCTGATGCAGGCCAGGATGCTGTTGGCCTTCTTGGCCCCCTGGCCATACTGCTGGCTCAAGGTCAGCTGGCTATCAACTAGCACCCCCAGGTCCTTTTCTGTTTCCAGCCACCCTTCCCCAAACCTGTAGAATTTCATGGGGCTGTTGTGATCAAAGTGCAGGACCCAGTACTTGACCTTTTTAAACCTTATACAATTGACCTCACCCCATTGATCCAGCCTATCCAGGTCCCTCTGCAGAGCCTTTCTACCCTCAAGCAAATTAACACTCCCACTAAATTTGGTGTTGTCTGCAAACTTACTGAGGGAACACTCAACCCTCTCATCCAGATCATTGATAAAGATGTTAAACAGAACTAGACCCAAAACTGAGTCCTGGGGAATGCCACTTATGACTGGCTGCCAACTGGATTTAATTCTGTTCACCACAAATCTCTGTGCTCAGCCATGTAGCCAGATTTTTACCCAGCAAAGAGTACATCTGTCTAAACCATGAGCCATGAGGAAGATGCTGTGGAAGACGGTGACAAAGGCTTTAATAAATCCAGGTAGACAACATCCGCAGCCATTTCCTCATCCACTAACTGGGTCACCTGATCATAGAAGGAGATAAGGTTGGTCAAGCAGGATCTGCCTTTCATGCATCTATGCTGGCTGGGCCTGATGCCCTGGTTGTCCTGCATGTGCCATGTGAGCACACTCAAGATGAACCACTCCATAATCCTCCCCAGTACCCCAAGGTCAGGCTGAGAGGTCTGTAGTTCCCTGGATCCTCCTTCTGGCACTTCCTGTAGGTGGGCATCACGTTGTCAAGACTCCAGTTTTCTGGAACCTTCCCTGCTAACCAGGACTGCTGATAAATGATGGAAAGTGGCTTGGCAAGCTCCTCTGCCAGCTCTCCCAGTACTCTCGGATGGACCTCATCCAGCTCCATAGACTTGTGAGTGTCCAGGTGACATAGCAGGTCATTAACTGTTTCCTTCTGGTTTATGAGGGAGTTTATTCTGCTCTCTGTCCCTGTCTTCCAGCTCAGGGGTCTGAATGCCTTGAGGATAATTGGTCTGACTATTAAAGACTGAGGTAAAGAAGGCATTAAGTACCTCAGCCTTTTCCTTATCCTTGATGGCAATGTTCCAACCCCACAACCAATAAAAGGTAGAGACTCTCCTTAGTTCTCTTTTTGTTGTTAAATCACGCAGTCACAGAGCTTGCCAAGGATGATGGGCACCCAAGCAAAATCTTTTCCTAAGCCAAATCTGGGCCCAAACTCCCATCTTCCATGAGATTGGAGGCTATGCTAGGACCTCCTTGGCAAAGTTGAGCTACTGGTTCAGACAAAAATGTAAGATTAATAAGCCCAGAGAGACTCAATAAAAGAGAGTTATCAGAGCCCACTGAAGAGAGCATTACAGCTGCAGCTGCAGTCTCATAGGCTGAGAAGCAGCTGTGAGGCCAGCAATGGGCAGTGCCCCAAACACTTTATATTCTTCCTGCATAGCGTCTGCATGGCAATTCATCTTTATTTTGCTATATTTACATTTTCTTTTTCTCTGCTAGAATTACTGGTAACAGGTGAAATCCACTGTTTTTCAGCATGAGAAACACAGTCAGTACTACTGCATTTTGAAAAGTAGATGTAAAACACAAAATATGTAGTGAGCTAGGATACTGGCTTTTCTCATAAAAATTACTTTATATGTAAAGATATGGAAACCAGTTGGTGGGACAAATTACCATTTCACAAAAAATTGGAACAGATTACCATTTCACAAAAACTTGGAACAGTCTGTTTCATACTTAACAAAAAATGACACCCATGAACTGAAATAAAAATGAAATTTGAAAGCTTTCCAGTGAACATACAATGAAACAGTAGGTAGCAGAGAACAAGAAGTACTATCCTTGCAAAGTAAATTCAATTTAGAATAAATTAATGTTTCCTCTGGAATTCAAAATATTTAAGGGCATAAAAGTTTCATTACAGGCTTGAAACCTGGTACTTGCCCTAAATGACATTCACAGCACTGTATTAGAAGTATAGATTTTTTTTTTCCAGGATGATTAGTTGGCCTTTTATCTAAAAGCAGAATGGATATGTATTCTTCTGAGTTAGAGTCCAGGGGAACTTATGCTTCAAACAAGAGATCTACTGCAACTGGAACAGGAAATCCCACTCAATTATCTTCAGTCTCCTGCAGATTTTTGAAATATTAGAAACCTGACCTCAACATGGGACAGACTTTCAGAGGCTCTGCATGAGGAATGGAGCTGGAAGGAAGTTCCCAGAGAAGTGTCAAACTTGCTCAAGTGGCCAGCTGAACAAAGAGCAGAGGAGACTAGACATACAAATATTTCCTAGCTGATGTTGATGCTATTAGCTGTGCATACAATGACAGAATAGCAGGCATAATACCTTTATTACTTCATATAAGCTTTACTTTATGTTATGATGACAGTATATTTGTACATCAGAGAATCACAGAATCACAGAATCACAG
>NW_010189978.1:0-9043 GCF_000695765.1 Mesitornis unicolor | reverse complement strand
TCTGTGATTCTGTGATTCTGTGATTTCTGAAAAAGGTTCTCAAGCAACTCTTTACATTGTGTTTCACTTCCTCCCCATCTGGTTTTCTTGTAAAGACAAACAAGATAACCTCGAAGGTCACTGGTCACTCTAACCCCGAAGGTCACTGGTAACTCTTTCCTCATGACCTCAACATTGTTTTTTTCTTAACATGAATCAGACTGACATATCTCACAATTTATATTCAAGATGGAGATACAGTCCCATGTTAACACCAGCAGCGTCTCCTAAAATGGGGTTTTTCTAGAAAACCTTTACTGTCAGGTCCTGAATTCATTCAGAACAGCAGAGCCCACTGATGCCGGCAGAGGTTCAGTTCACACCAGTCGGGGACAGGACCAACCGCTATTAAACTTGCAGCACTCTGGGTCTGCGTTTGAAGCAGGCTGATTGTGCCCAAACTACTAAGTGCTTCTGGAAGGCTGCTAGACTGATGTTATTGATTGGGATGATGTGGCTGCCAACAGAGAGGCTGCACAGAGCATTTCAAAGTCCAATTTTGTTGCAACACTAAGCTGCACAGTTCTGTAAAAGCCTTGGAAAAAGGATGAGATCAGAACTTTGTCTAAGTTGGAATTGGTGCCCTTCTAGAAACGCTGCCAAAAACTCCTCCATGAGGCTTCTTAGGTTGGTCTCACTGCTCTTGCCTTCATTTCCTACTCCCTATTGCTTGGAGTGGCTTTCCTTCTCCAAATCTTAACAGCTTGCTTGTATCCCTCACTCCTCTCACTGTCCTCCAGCATCTCAGCCTCCTTAGCCCTCTGCATCCCCACTGCCTCCTCAAGGTCAGGACTAACCTTTGGCACAGACCACAAACCCCCAAGCCTGGTGGGTGTCAGCCTGGCCCCCTCTGTGTCGCTGGTGTCTGGGGATCGCTGGCACAGGCTGTAGGGCACATCCATCACATTTATGAATTATCTCCTTGCAGTTTCATTATCAAAACTGGATAAAAACTTATTCAATGCTTCGCTGAGTTTTCCTAGAGGGGTGACGCTTTGTTGTTGTCCTTAAAGAACAGAAGTACAATTAGGATTTCCTTGAGGCTGACACTAGAAGGTATGTAATAATACAGATTTACATTATGTTTCTTCTTATGTGATCCCCTGGCCCTTTACAAACCACACAAGCATAACAAAACAACACAATAAAACACACAAACATGTAAAATGAAATATCTATCATTAACATTTCAGTGCCTAGGTACTTCCCACCAATAGCCTGCAGTATAAACCAGTGAAATTGGGCTAGTACTACAAAAGCCAACACTACTTTTAATGTGGCAGTCAAACCAGAACAAAACAGGAGAGTGGGCCGAGGCCCTCCTGGTGTAATCAGGTGCAAAGCCATTCGGGCAGTGGCTTCACACCTGTTTACAGGGTGCAGCTTTGACCCAGCTCCTTAGGGTGCACCAAATCAGCCTCAGCTTTGTGGAAAAGAGGAGCAATGCTCCAGTCTCTGAGGCTCATCAAATTTTGGTCCTGCCTAATTCTGTGGGAAACAGCTTCCCAGCTGGGACCGCTGGCTGCCAGCTTTCTACGGAGTCTTGGGCACTGACGGCTGGTGTAATAGCTCGACTAAGCTGGATGGAGAGGTCTCAAAGGTATTGCATATCCCATGAATACACCAAATCTAGACCTCTATTAAGGAATCATTTGCTAAAATGCAAATAGGTCCCTGCTCCCAGCAGAGAGCAGTTCCAGTGCAGTCCTTCCTCCAAGCAGGAACAACAAAAGAAGGGGCCTGGATAATCATTGCGGAAAAGCGTAGTTCAAAACTACCCAAGCGCTCGACCGCCGGGGGCTTGAGGCCACCACTGCTCCCACTGGTATTCCCCTATGTACCTTGATGAATCCTCTCTCTTGTTCAGATGTAGAAAAGGCTACTGTGAAAATAACACTCCAGGTCACAGCAGATTATTTGGCACTGATAAATTCAATTGTTCTTCAATTCTGTTAGCCTTTTGGCCATCTTCCTAAACTTCACAGTAACATCTGTCATGTGAAGTCAATTATGACTTATTTTTTTAAAGTATCTTTATATGAACACTCTACACTTTAAAAGGCAGAACACTGATGAGAGCAGGGAAATGAGGGACTAACATATCCCAGTGGAGTTGCAGAGAAGGAGGTTAGTAAATGCCTGTGCTGCTGCTGCTACAGCAGCCTTGCTGTCACCACAGTGGTGTAAGGATGGGTAACCAGTTAACATCTCCCTAAACTTTAGCAGCTTCTATTTTAGGTCTGAAAAAGATCTCCAGGGTCATTTCTTGTCAGCTTTATTCCCATCTGTGGTAGCTGGTTTATTCCAAGATATTCCTTCCAGAAACCTTGTCTTGCTGGCACTATTAGAGACAGGCATCTGCTTCACCATTTCCTATGTCTTGCATTTCATGGACAAGTTTTACCAGGCACAAAAACCAGTTTTCATCCGGGAAATGTCTCACAAACAGTTTCACAACTGGAACAGCAGCCAATGAGGGCAACGAACTCGCAGTTGAAGTGTAACCACACAGGTCCCACAGCTGAGCCTGTCTCCACCAGGACAAGAACATCACCTCCTACAGGAATAAGGTTTTGCCAGCGCTGGCTCCTCCTCTGGTCCTGTGTCTGAACATTTGAGAATTCATTGTAAGGCCTGGGAATGGGGATCATGTCACTAAGTGAGAACCCCTGTTTCCATTTACGTGGTTAGAAAGAAAAAAGGAAAAAAACCCTTATAACTAGATTTCTTATTGTCAGAGGTTTTCAGTGCTGCAGGTCTTCATTAACAGCTATCCAGCAGAGACACGCCACTTTGCTCTGCTTTCTGAATGGGTTGTGCACACAACACTGTCAAAGCTTTGACTCAAAGCTATCTGTGGGGAAGGTGATGGCAGACACAGCATGTGGGGCAAACATGAATGCCTGCCCAGCTCAAGCGTGGATCAGGAGCCATTTAGAAGGACATCAGGAGATCAGCCCTTTAGGCGGAGGTGAATTTTAGATATCCTTCTTTGATACTGCAGAGACGTACACCCCCAGTTTCTATCGCTGTCGGTAGAAGCTAATGTCAGGCCTCTGCAGGCAGCCCTGTGCCCTTCCCTTTAAAGATTTACCAGCTTTACACTGTAACACTGGTATCAGCCAGCTTTAAAAACAATCTCCAAGTGCACGGGCATGAGCCTGCTCACAGTTACCCTGATTAAGCCAAGAACAAGATTCATTCCTTACTGCTAACAGAGGAAACAGAACAAAAAGGATTCTGCCATAAATAAACCACAGCAAAGGGCAATTTCTGCCCTCAGCTGTACACGAGCTGGAAGGGGTCATTCAAGGAAGACAAGATAATTGAGTCTGGGGAACAACGCTGAGGACAGGGCCGCATACCTGCCTCTGCACCTTGCACTGCCCCAGCACCAGCAGCAAGAGAAATGCTGTGTATTTCCTGTGGAAGCAGACAGACTCAGGACCAGGTCGCAGTCACACAGGGACAGCCGCTGCCAGTGTAGACACATTCGTGCCAGTGGTACAGGAACCAGACTAGATGCCCATAAGCAGGCTGGCTGCGGTGGCACAGGATCAGTGAGGAAAAAAAGTCACCTTAGGCCAGGTTTCAACAAGGGGGTAAACTTCTGTGCCAGATGCTCTGCTGACATAGGTAGGCAGAGCCCCACAGATATCGGCTGGCGGCTAACAGTTTGGCTTCAAATGGCTTTAACCACATCAGCATCTGCTATATTTGAGGTTGGAGCGAGAAGACTTGAGGTTCCTCAGTGCACCTTTTAAACCACAACAAAGGGAACCCATAAGGGAAAGACTGATTTACTAAAAAAGCTCCCTGTGTGACAGCGTCTTTCTCTCCATGAGTTTCATTGCATAGCTGTACTCCCCTTTGGTTCGTCAGCCTTCTTTTTCCTTTATTAAAACACTCAAACCCTGCAGATAATGCAGATGAGAATACTATAAACACTGTATACATGCTCCATACCAAAACACCATACAGCCACACAAAGTTTTCTTTTAGGAAGACAAATTTCCAAAATGCAGTAGTAGAAGGATCAACGTAGGCCGCACTGCTGTAACCCAGCCCTTATTTTGCTCCTCCTGGCACCATGGTACTTCTCTGTGTTTCCCTCCTCGATGAATTACATCTCACAGAATCCTGGCTTGGCTTTTAACTACTCCAAAACCTGAGCCAGCACAGAGGTGGTGGTGATTTTAATCCACCTTCATGCTTTCACTAGTTAAGGACTATGAGAGGCCATACCTATCTCAGGGCAACTTAAAGACTATGCTTCTCCTAATCCTGGCAACAGAAAATGACGTAAATTCTACCAGCAGTAACAAGGGACTGGGAGCAGGGACAACATCTGGGCTTTCAAGAAAAGCTCCTAAGAGCCTGTTATGAGGGGACTGTGTCCTTTTACCACCTATTCATTCAGCCAGGACTGGATGCTTCACATTGTAAGGGAGAGTCACCCCATTACAACTCATGGGAAACTCATTTTCATATGAGTTCAAGTTCACTACAGCTGAAGGGAGTTGTTCAAATGTAACCAGTCATCGGATGTGCCAGTTAATCATCTACTTTGAAGCTTGTCCCCTTTGATAATAATTTTCCATGGTTGCAGAATTAAAGCTTAACTGGTCATTGGCTTTGAAAATGACCTTGTCTGACAGGGAATGTAGAAGACGAAACAACAGTAACATGACTTTCTTGTGTAAATCCCAGATGGGGACGGAAAGGGAGAAAAATACTGCTGGCAATTTCCAGCTGACTCAGCGATTTACCCCAACCAGCCTGTAACCTCCCTCGATCATCTCCCGACACCAAAGAAACTCTGGCTCTTGTCTCCAGGAGCCGTAGGGTAGCGCCTGTTTACAAAGGCAGCCTGAATGCATATTTTCTCCTACAGCCCTACCAATGTGGTTTATTAAACACAAAAGATGCAATCTGGGGAAAGCACAGGAACATGACAGCTTTTGGACCTGGCCAGTGAGATGCCAGCAGGGATGGATGTCGCTCTGCTTGGCCACCCTGAATGCGGGGCCAGCATGGTGCCTAAGAAAGGACTGCAGGGACAAGCTGGCTCCCGTGTCGGCAAAAACAGGATGAGCTGAGCACTTTCTTCCCGTGGTTACTGACCTGTCTTGAAGAAATACAATGAAAACATAATAAAGAAGTATTTAAAAATCCAAACTACAGGTGGGAGAGTTTCTAAACAGATACTGAGTGCCACAACCATCCTCACCGCATCCAGGATCAGCAGAAACAAGTAAGAGGTTGAAACACTTCTCTTCTGCCAGACTCACAGTGTTAACGCAATTTTACACCTCAACATTACTATAACTCCAGTATTTCAGTCTGCAAATGATGGGATGGAAATGAATCCTAACTTCTCCTAGACAAACCACCACCACAAAGCAAAGGACAAGGGTAAGACACAAACATCACCAGATGTGAAAACCTCAGCTTGCTATGATACCCACACCGGCCTTCACCTGCCAGCTGGCATCCACTCAGACAAGATGCTGGGGAGTCACACACATGGCAACCAGAAGAAGTTTTTTGGATGGAGCAAAAGGGGAACATAATTCACTACCAGATTTAAGGAAACCTATTGTGGATAGGTGACCAGATGGATTATCGAAACAGAAAAAGCTGTTAGCATGAGTCCTCTCTTTTCAAAAACAACTTGCTTAAGGCTTACAACTCTACCTCACTGACAGGGGAGTAAAATTTAAGCTTAAAATTCCTGAGAACATGATTCAGTCCAATGTGATGCTAAATCAACAAGGTGAAGAAACATCCATTCATTTATGTAATTATTTATCCCATGACCTAATGGGAGAGTTAAGTATCTAAGGGAATACTTGTTTGAGTAACCATTTTTTTAAAGGTTTTGGATCAAACCCCACTGAAATCAGAAATATTCAAAACTCCTTACAAATCACGAGCTCCCCAGCCAGAAGGCCCCTTCTTTCCTTGCTTGTGCCCACTGGTGGTCTTGGTTTTACCAGACACTTTCGATGTGGAGGCTTGGACGGAACTTCCTGGCCAGGCGGCTGAGCTCAAGTCTCTGAGCTTCCTTGGTGCCCTACTTCAAGCCAGTTTCCCCAGGTAAAGCATCCAACAGCTGGAAACTTGGTGTTTCCAGATCCACTCAGCTATTCTGACCAGAAAAATGCGCTCTCAGGTCACCTATACAGTAAGATCTTGCTGGTTTAGAGACTATCCATGAGGAAACTTGGAGCTGCACTTTGGATTCTGCTAAAGTTCAGATCTTGAAACCTCTTCATCTCACCAACCGTGGTTTGATGAGGAATACACCAAGCAACTCCAATAACACCACTTGCAGATACAGCTTCAGATCACATGAGGAAAGAACCCACAGTACAGAGGAAGAGAGGACGCTTGAAAGAGTCTTGCAGCTGTGAGGCATCGAGTACTTACTGTGGAACAGGAAGATTCTCCACTGCCATGAAGAGCACAAGGATGCTGTTTATATTTGCTGCCTGGTTTCAGCAAGCTATTTTGTACTAAATTTCCCTGCTGATCCAGCTGCATTGTGATAGCAGGTGTCTGCTAGCATCAATCACATGTTATTGCATTTTTCCCTTCCACCTTCAGGTGTGAGAGACACAATGCATCACTGTACAACAGGAGAGGAAGATGACGCTGCCTAATTTCCCATAGGATGCAATATTTATCCTGTAAGTGCAGATTAACTGAATAACTTGCTAGCTTTGTGTCAAGGCTTGTAAGAAGTGGTGACTAATCCTAGCTAGTGGGGATTAACAATGTTTGCCGTGGGAAATGTGCCAGACTTTTCAATTATATCATGTCTTACAAACAGACTGCAGTAGTTCTACACGAATACAACTGTGTTCTCGCCACAGCACGGCAATAACAGGGTACATACTTTCTTTTCTTTTCATGCCACAGACTACAACAAGCTCCAGCAAGAACATCACGAGAATGGACAGGAGTGCCAGAGTCTGTTCTTCTCTTAGAATAGGGCAAAAGGAGGAGAAGGATTGGGTGTGCAGCCAGGAGGTCCTGAAAGTATATCTGAAGAAGCTATGGTTGAGGGTGCATCACCTGTGCTACCCTCATAGGCTGACACATTCACACTCACACACCTTCTGGACTGAGTGAGCATCAGAAGGTCATACATGGCAGCCTCTAGAAGTGGTGTTGAGTCCAAGCAGCACACAAGGCCACTTTCAGAGCTGTGGAAGATCACACAACTAGGGCTCATGTCATCATCAAGGGAAAACGCAGAAAGAAGTAAAAACTGCTACGGAAGAGTGCGACCACTGCAGCTGGTGCAAAACCATCAGCAGCTCAACTAAAAGCAAATTCTGTATCATAGTTCATTAATTCATCACTTAGGTGCTAGGCTTCCTATGGGACCCAACATTTGCTGTGGTCACAAAGCCAAGTGCTTTAAGTCCCCATTTTCAAGCCTGTGCCCTTTAGAAGAGTCTGGTCTTGGACTGAGCTGCTGACCCCTCAAGACAGCTACAGACAGCCCTCTCCATATGGGCAGTTCACTCTGCACGAGCGAGCTCAAGGCAAGGACAGTGAATCCAAGGCAGACAGCTGGAGTTGCTGGCCACCTTGGAGGGGAAGCACTGAAAGCACACAAGGGAACACCAGGATGGTAACTGTGGTGAGTAGCACTGTTATGTTAGGACTAAAACACAACTGCAATAGCTTTCTGATGTTGTTCCACTCACTTTTTATGGTCAGCCACAACGCTGGGGCAAATATAACCAGTATGCACTAAGCAATTCCAGAGGTCCTTGCAAGAAACCTTTCCTACATGTCTTTTTCCAACCAGCTGCACAGGGTAGGTAGCGTTGCAGAACTCCACAGTTACAGATGGGTTTGGATGCCTGGCTTTCAAGGCATAGTAACCAGTACCACAACCCAAACAGCTTTTGCATTTTTCTTGCCCTGCTCTTGACCTGTGTACAGTTAAATTCACTATGCCAGTTGCTAGAAGCCAACAAAACACTACCAGGACATGGCCTACAACGGGAATCCAGGTGCCAAAATAGTATTTTTCTGGCCTCTGCTTCTCTCCAAAGTAGCCTCCTGCCCCGTGGCACAGACCATGGCACCTGCAGGCTCCGTCCGAGCTGAAGGAGAATTACTGCAGGGACACTGCAAGCGCTGCAGCAAACCAAGAGCTCTGGCTGGCAAATACAAGCATCCCACTGTGTTCTTTCCCCGAAACCTTCCCTATGCAACCGTGCTGTGGAGAGGTGCAGCTCACTCAGCTTTACATTTCACTGCCTTAGCATAAAGGGAGACACAGTACAGGGAAGAGGTCTGTGATACCACACTCAAAGCAGGTTGGAGCGATAGGGCCCATCTTGAGCACCCTTGCTCATTTCCACACACCCACAGCCAGACCGGCTTGATTCAACACCAGTTTGGAGCTTCCGTTTAGTTAGATCTCTGGATAAAAAGCAAACCAAAATAAGTACAATAATAAAACAAAGAGGCTCAACTTGTAAGTATTGCTCTCCTACTCGCTGACTTGACAGAGTTCAATACCCAGAAACCAAACCACTTGTCTTCTGAGTATAACTCTCCTGCTAGTAAGTCTGCATTCAGACATATCCATGGGAGCTTTGTGCATTGTACGAGACAAAAAACCTTTTCTGTGTTCCTCCTGGAGCTCTCTTAACAAGCTATGTGTTAACCCTGATTTCTCCCACATGTATCAGTAGTTATTACTACTTAATAGTGCTCCAAGGTGCTCAGGAGTAACAGCAGCACAGAGGTAATCAGAGGAAAAAGAACATCTACTTGTGAGTAAGGTATATATAACTGAACAGAACATTTTGCAATGGCAACACTGCCCAGTGACAGCTGTTCCAGTACATCACGGGTGGGCTGGTCAACGTTCATATTGGTGACAGATTGGCCTCTGGTGGCTGCACCCACCTCCACAAGGAGCTTGGCAAGAAAGCAGAAAAGCCCATCACAAAACGGTCCCTGGTCAATCGAC
>NW_010189977.1:9504-19086 GCF_000695765.1 Mesitornis unicolor | reverse complement strand
TCCAACTTCTAATATTCTGTGATTCTTTGAAGTACAATTGCTGTTTTTCTCCTTATTTTTTCCTGGAATTGGCTCACTATGCTGTAGTCAGGAGTTCTTTCAGAAATGCAGATTACTGGGAGGGGCGTGTGTCTGTGCCAGGAAGAAGGGTGTTAATGCAGCCTCTTAGGTTAATGGACGTTAGTTCTGCTGACTGTGGGTCTAATGATCTAATCTGCACAGTCACTGCCTTTTCTTTACAGTTGTTATTGCTCGATCCAAATTAGGAAACTAATAGTTGTACGGTGCAATCATAACTTGCTCTAATGACTTTTAACCTAGAATCAGAAGCTGCTTTTGCGTGTCTCAGACTAGATTGCTCTTCTATCTAAACAATTTAAATTTTCCAAGCTCAGCTGGAAGCTGAGCCTGTATCCCTCATGTGTAGTCTAAACCGTATGTAATTAGCTCTTTAATTTCTATTAGAATATGAAACAGAAGCTGAACATTCATCAAAGAAAAGACAGATCCCATAATCTTTACTGGAGTGGTAGCAGTTCAGTGTTTGTGCGATATCAGATTGTGGTCACCGTGGCAACTTATTCAAAAAAAGTTTTGCTGCTTTTTGCAAAGACTCCGGCTTCCGGTTTTTCCCTAAAATAAATCTCTGTTTAGGAGAGTTGATTCTTGGTGATGACGTAGACAAAGAAACACCAATATGTGTCAGAGAGTAGAAACCACTCTGAAAGCAGGCACTGGTCTATAATGCGTGGGTTTCTGTCATTGGAAAAAATCGTTTCCCCTTAAGAAAAATCCCTTCTTTCTAGCCCTACCTCTTTACCTTGCCTCTTTACCAGAAGCAGTGCTTTAAAGTGGAACACCAGAGGAGGACAGGTGGCCAGTCAGGCAGGCTGCAAGGACAGCCCATATCTCATTTGTTGAAGCTGAGCCCAGGAAAGGGGCAGATCTGTCCATAAGGCCATGTAAAAATTTTCTGTTTAACACCTTTCATCAAGAGCAGGTGATTGTCAGTGCCCTGGGAAAAGAGTCAATCTAGCTCTAGTAGTGTTGTTCTTGCCGTACTTTATTTTAATATTTGTCCTCTCTAACAGAGGGGGATTGAGGGATGGTACATGCATCAGCTTCTGCGTTCAGCTTCTTACTGCAATTAAGTGTTTTAAATGTCTTCTCATCCCCTGGTACTATAAATATTTAGATAGCTTATTGTATGAGTATGTTTTTGCATGCCTCTTGTGACACAAGCTGATGAGGATTTTGAAAGAATCCATAATGCCAAGAAATTGGGGAAAACTGAAGAGGTCTGTGGAGTTTTGCACATTTCTAGGCATATTTGTTTGTGTTGTGTGAAGTACACTATGCCATTTACTATACAGCTAGAACATTTCACTTTTTTTTTTCTTCCTGCAACAATTACCCTGCTAATAGCCAGTTTTCATTATTTAGACTGCAGTAACCCAGGTGTGCTGTCTGTGTTCCAGAGACAGAAGCTTAGTCTCTGAGTCAGATAAAATCCAGAAAGGTTGAAGACACAGGAAAACAAAAATGAGGGTGGGGAGCATGTAGAATCCAATCATCACAGTAAAGGCTGGGACAAATCTCATCATTTTAGATGCATGCTTGATTTTATGTGTTTAAATACATTTATTTCTCTTTTTCTCATCATATAAAATCAAATCAGATAAATATGCTGCCACTGTATATTATACCAATTCATGCAGATTTATTAAACAGGCCTCGAACTAATGTGAGCAAAGATACCTCTTCTTCTGTCATATAAAAAAATACTGGTAAAATTTTAGTTTAAAAAATATTGGTGGATTTACTTTATTTTATTTTTTGTTTGCTATTCAGTATTGTAAAGCCAAGAACCAAATCACCCCTTCTACTTCACAGGATGTCAGGAAAAGTAAAGAGAGTCCTTATTTTTCTCTAAAAATGTCCTTTTTTAATAAACATTGATACTCTATATGTCTTGCATATATTTTTAAGGATCCATCCCAATACCCCTTGTTATGCTATTTCAAGATATTTTGCCTTTGGTTTGTCCCCATTCTTCAGGGTAAATCAAGAGTCATTTGACTGAGGTCAGGGGAGTTATACTGATACCAAGCCAGTCTAAATGAGAGGTGAATCAAACCGCACAGCTAACTTGGGCAAAGTTTATGCATTGCTTGAGTTGGGTATAGATTTTTTTTTTTTCTGATCTCTGCACACAGATGAATTTCGTTTCCAACAGTCATCTGCTGGGAAAAGAGAGATGCCGTATTTAGCACAGTCAAACTCAGTCCAATGAAGTGTGTAGAGACATTCCTGTTGATAACTGTGAGTTAGGTTGGACCCATACAGTTGTGAACAAAATTCACATTATATTGATTAATCAGACTCTCAAAAGCAGGAACATCGTAACACCTTCCAAATCGCATGACAGGTTCTTACAGAGGTGGCCTTCGAGTGTATGGGAAAAGCAGTATCTGTCTAGCAATCTCCTGCAAATGCACCTGTATCGCAAAGCCAAGAATTGCCTCTAGTGAGCACCCTCTGTCCAAGAAGAAGGTAGCTCACTAACAGCTGTTTTCCAGCTGACTCAGAGAAAACAGCTGCTACCAAAACAGTTGTGTAGCACACAGCATGACCAGAGCCAGGTTTTTTGAAGTGCCTTCTAGGTGTAAAGCCAAAACTTTGCAACACAGCATCTGTAATTTGCAGGCATAGGTTTGTGTGTAAGGAAGTGGAGCCAGCAGGAAAGGAAAAAAAAAAAGCTACCACAAAACCCAACAAAACCAAGAAGTCAAACTCTGCTTGCACAGTAGATGCAAAAAAGTGAGTTTATGTTCCAAGAAGGGGGAGAAACAGAATGCCACTTCTCGCTTTTGGGTGACCATATATACAACAGCTGTTGTATCTGCATAACTTTGTGAAAGATGTGGCTACATTTCAGAAAGCAACTTACACCAGATGTCCTCAAGGAATGAGCAATTCAGAGGTGTAATTGGAACCAAACTTTGTGAGCAAATGAATGGTAATGCAGTGGACCATCTAAAGCTGGCAGATATACCTTGTTTTGCTACCCAAAATTTTTTGCTGGTTCGGGCTTCATTAGTTTGCCAGTGTAATAGACAATATTACCCAGGTATAACACTGCAAACATTCTGCTCTTTTAAGATCCACTTAGCTATCTGTAATCTGTTGATCTGCTTAGGTATGAAAAATTGAGGATAGTCACATCATTAAGTATGCCTTTTAAGCAGAAGACAGGTGATGTGGCAATATGGGAACTGCCTTTGTTACTTTTCGTTACCCTCTGCACAACAGTAAGATGATCTATGGCTAGATATAAAGGGATCTGTGGGGAGCCACTTAGTTTCTGTCTTTGTCCTGGACTGCCTACTGTATGTGAAATGGGTAATTCTTTCGTTTCATCTAGATGAAATAAACAAAGTCACCTTACTTAAGCATTTGACATTTCAGATTTTTTTTTCAGAGAGGTGGTTTGAGAATAGCAAAAGGTGAAGAGAAAATGAAAAAGATGATCCTACGTAGAGCAGAATTTCCACCAATTAATAAATATTGTACTTGAAAGAAAAATCAATTAATTGATGGGTGGGGAAGCTATACATTTAAGGTTGTATTTGTAGTGTGTGTGCCCGATCAGAGAAGCTATCTCTATTCTGCTATTGCATCCTGTCCCTGAAAACATAGTTCATGAAAAGTGAGTAACTATGAAAGGACACTGGGGCTGAGGATGATCTGTGCTTGCCTACAAGTAGTGACTTTTCTCCAGCTGTTGGGGATTAGTGGATTAGATGCCACACCTTGTGTCCATAGCTCCTAATAGGTGATTGCCACATACTTCTGGTTTTTTGCCTATTTATGATGCTTTTGTTTGGAGACTTGTTCAAAGTTTTAAAATTTGGGAAGTCAATTTTAGAATGAATAAGTCTCGAGAGACTTTATGTCCATCAACAGTGGATATAAATCAAACTTTAGGCAGAGTCGTGGTTCTCTGAAATTGCCTCCACAAGTGTATCAGCCATCCTAGGATGCCACCTCTTCAGATGCTTTGGACTCTTTTCCTCAAGTCTTGTTCTGCAGCCACAACCTATTCCTCTAGTGCTTCCCAGGCCAAGTACATCTATTGAATCACCTGGAAGGAAATAATTTGTGATCGAGGATATCTAGTCAAAAACAGATGAGAAATGAGATATGTAAAAATAATGCCGCTAAAATCTAGAATACAAATTATGCAGAAGTTGGAGAAAGAAGAAACACTTCTTTATACAGGCCAATGCTGTCATCCTCATTTTATAGATGAGGATTTGTACGATGATGCTAAGATCACCCAGAAGCATGTGGTAGAGAACTAATGCCCTAACTTTGGACTACTCTTTCAACATATCAGGCATTCATGCCAAATGCAAGGTGTATGCAGCAGCTGATGGCAGCTGATACAGATTCACTAAAGCAAATCTCTTCTGTGACTTCCTGATACCTCAGGGCACTCATGAGGAACAGCAGAATTTGCATGGCTGGAGGATGTTATGCCTTTACCATTCCTATGCTGCTGACTGAATCCAGTTCACAGCAGTATGGTAGTATGTCTTGGACTTACAAAATGCTGTTTACAGCTCAGCTTTTGAGGCCTTTCTGTGTAAGAGAAGCTCTAAGAGCATCAATACTAGATTGCATCTACTGGTGTCATAATTTGTGTCTAATGACAAAAATCACGTGGATTTTTACCTGTAGTTATGATCACTCAAGGATCTCCTCTTGTCATCCTTTGGTATCTATTAAAAATGAGCTCAGTTCAGAGCACGTCTAAGGTCTCTGTCCTTTTCTTGTTTGTCTACTTCAATGAAACTTGTAGGAATTTAATTACTTTTAAGAAATCTGTGATTGAAAGCAGCCAGTGCAATAAAAAATGGATGAGGGAGGAAAGAGTTGCACACTCATAATCAATGTGATCACATAAGCCCTCTTTCCACTGGAAACAAGGCTGAGATCTGACCTCCTCACTGTACCATGAAGCTGTTTGACATTTCTGACTTCAGCAGTGCGGACAGGGCAGTAGTTATCTGTGCTAAAAATGAGCAATAACTGAAAACAGTTAATGTCTCTAGGAAGACAGCACATGTAACTATCTAATACCTTTTGTTTCTCTGAAGTCCTGTATGAAGCTTTTTTCATGAAAGTATTTAGCCCAAATGGCACATACACTCAAAACAGTCTAAAGTTGCAGATGTGTATGTGTGTTGTAACAAGGTTAAATGATTTCTCATGTCAAGTTAGTTTTCTTGTGGTTATTCCTCCAGTTAAGATGCGAGCTAGTGGTGATTTCATTAATAGCTTGCAGTGTTCTAGTACTTATGGAAGTCCCGATTTGAATGACTTAGCTTTTCTAGCAATAGAGAGATGATCTCATTATCATTCAATGAGCCAAGTAACTTCTGCAGGTTTGAACTGCTCAAATTGATGGGACAATGATTGTCATCGTTTTGAGTGCTCCTGTGATTACTTCCTGAGGGTATTACCTGGAAAGATTCTCTTAACATCAAACACCAGTTACTATTTTGTCCACTGTTGCATGATAAATAACAACAAAGAAAAGTCTGTGATCTTGCTAATTTACTTTTTGCCAGCCTGCACATTTTATAAATAGGGCATGGGGAAGACAAACCACTCCTTCCCATTTCTCAACATAGATCAAGTGACAGAGGGTGAAGTGATTTCCTCTGTATTTCTAAGGTTTCATTACTTTTCATAAAATACAACGTGACCTGTTAAGAGGAATGATAAATTATTTAACCTAAATTACAATTCTCTAAATCAATACACGATATATATTTTGGTCACAGTATTTTTTTTCCCTCTTTCTTCACTTACTTAGTAATTAACAAAATTCTGTAATGTGCTATGAGTCTCCTAGGTATTACAAACAGAGACAGTATGTGGTAATGGCAATTGAAAACCCCAAGCTGCCTATTTGCGTAATGCTGATGTATCTTCATGCTTTGTCACTATCTACAGCAGTGCTGTAATTTTGCTTTAATTTTGTACATTTTCCAGAAACCTTACTTCTAAGCTGCTTGATGGTCTTTAACAAACATATAATTTACAGAATGCAATAAAGCGACTGCCTCTGGAGCACCATCTCTCCTGAGTAGGGGTTGTTTACATGTTTAGGGATTGTTTTGACTCTGTCGCTCCCCCACAGGCTCATGCATGCTCGTGGTCACTGCTGATCTGGGCTGGGAACCCAGCCAGGCTACACCACCAGCCCTTGTGGCCTTCATGCCACACTTGCTGCAGAATGGCTTGGCACAGGGGAGGGACTGGCCATATGCTCAAGTCTTCCACTGGTGTGAAGTCAGAAAGTACATTTGAACCCAGATTTAGGAAGCATTCCCAAGTTTAGATCCAGCCACAGCTTCCCACCGCTTTGGATCAGCTGTAGCTGGTGGATGTGACTTGGCTGAGTGATGGTGGACAGATCAGGTCTGTCCTTGGCAGCTTTTCTAATGAGGCAGGTAGACGTTGTCATTTAAATCTGTACTGGGACTGCTTTCTAGCACAAAACAAATCTCTACAATGAAGTGTTTGTATGCTGTCTTTACGTACCATATAGAAATGTAGTGGTGCAGACGTACTGTTGCTTTTAAGAAAGTGTTTTCTCTACATTTCAAGGTGCCAGGTTGGTTAAAAGTGCTCTTGAAGGTCAAACAAGAAAATAATTAACTTTGATTCAGCAAAATAACCCAAATATGCTAATAACGATACTACAGAGGAGCTGACCAGGCAATCCAGACCACACTCCCCACATCTTTCGGGCCATTTCATGTTCTCTGAATGATACCTACAACTTTTGCATGTATGTGTAGAACAGATGAATATAATTAGGAAGAGGATTTGGACTGAATCTTCCCCATGACTATTACAAAACAAGACACTGTTATGGCAATGCAAACTCTTCACAGTGGTTGAGCCTGAGAAACAATAAACACTATATATTCAAATAATTTTTACTTAAAGTATTATTGACAGAAAAAGGGCAACCTTCTTACTTTGAAAAAAAAAAAAGTGAATAGTTCTAAATAAATCTTGCTGCTTGAGGTGTGGAAAATCCCCAACACTGCCAGGTCTGATGTACAACATCCAGTACAAGGGTCACCTGCGCAGAGTCGGTGTTTGTTAGTGCAAGACTACAGAATAAATACACCACCTGAGATCAGGAGCTCTTGAGGACTCATGTTATGACACCACAATATAACGAGTGGTGTAAGAGCAGTACTGCTGTTACCAGCAGTTCTGCCTTTCACACTCCTGAAAGCCTTGAATCTGTGATTATTTTGCTTCATTTGTTGAAGCTATTGGCAGTCACCTCAACTCTTTAGACATGTAATGCTAAAGAATTTTGTATGCGATGTTCATATCCAATCCAGATTGTTTCGGCTTTCTAATTGGATACAGCTTAGAAGGTGCTAATCACCTTTCTATCTCCCAAATATGGTTTGTGCCAGCACGCAGCATTAACAGGCCCCTTATATTTGATTGTGCACAGTTGGAAAGCATTATGCCTCAGTATCAAAGAACATTTCAGGCAGTAAGCTATTAAGGCAGCCATCATTTAAATTAAAAAAGATACTTTGGCTTAAATGTGGGTAATAGACACTGCTCTCAAAACAAGGGCTAAAACTTCCTTATGCCACTTGGCTACTGAGACAGTGCCCATGCATTCCCACAATGAGGTTTCCCTGCTGTTTACATTTCCATTGCATAACCTTGGTGTCAGGTGTAACTGGGATACGCTGACTTTGAGAGGGTCAGCAAACTGAAGAGGGCAGGCGCTGAACAATGTCGGGAAGTTCAAACCACTCTGATCACTCAATGTTGCTTGGACAATCTCTTTCAAGTAGTCTTGTGTGCAGAATTTCTGCCTTCTGGTCTCTTGGAAAGTACTTCTTTTTCCCTCGTGGTCCCATATCTGTTCAGAGGAAGTACCAAGATAAATGCAAGGGGTTTACTTGACTGCTAAGTAGGCTTTTCTAAATCTCCTATGCTGTACAGTTTGCATTAGTTTTAGATTAAGTTTATTTTTTTAGATTATCCACACTGGTTCAGCAATCCCTTCTAAAGCCCAAACGATGCAATAGATAATAGCTGAGGAAATCGGGAACTATACTCCATGTGGAAGAATCTTCTTTTTAAGGCACAGCAGATATTAAGAATGGGATATTGAATCAAAGCATGGATCCATAAAACGTGAAGCATAATAAGTGAAACTCTGTGATTCCTTTTTATCAAATTTCTCTTCAAGAATTCCCGTCATCCCTCGCCATTCCCAGAACAGTTCTGTAGGGGAAACCACGAATTCATTAGATAGCCCATATTTGCAGAAGAACCACCTTGTCTTCTACACTTCAAGGTGAGCTTTTCTTTAATAGTTTCTAGTGCTGTAATAAAAAGAAATGAGAACAAGATTCTGAAAAGTTCACAGGGAGATAATAGTATGTAAATCAAGAAGTAACTATATTATTCATAAAAGCTGAGGGAAAAAAATATCCTGGCTAACTAGAATAACAACTAACTTGCATTGATTTCTGCGGGATCAGAATGTCATCCAACTTTCTGCCAATGCTAATACCAGTCTCTGCCTTGTTATATGAGAGGCATTTTTGAAAAAAAAGGGTAATTATGATCTTGTGGAAGAATGGAAGCTTTTTTACATGACTCCCAAAGCTTATGGTACCCCTATTAATATGTTAAAGGCTGCAGTTCAGGGATATAAATTACATTGACATAGAGTTCTTTCTTAAACCTGAGAGCAGAGTTTCATGCAAGGTTTAGAAGAGTATCATGGGTTGAGTGACACTGATCTTCTGTAAAAAGCACAAGTGCAGAAACGAAAAGAAAGCAATTTGATCCTAGCTCAACTCAGCCCAACTTCTCAGCTAAAGTTCATCCTTTTTTAAAATATAAGCTGAAATACAAGAAGTACCTTCATGCAAAACAGGCAGGGCACCTAACTTGCCTCACAAAACTAAACCAACTACTTTATATAAATTCCCTCTGTAGCATGTGGTAGGAGCTGAGAAGGAGGGTGCAAGAGGAAAGACACATACATACACTCAGAGACCTAGAAGCAGGACCTGAAATTAGGAAGTATTGTCCTTCTGGAGGACAGAAAGAAAGCAGGTCGCCTGGGGGACTGCTGACATTGGACAGTGTCAGTACATGCCCTGCACCTTCACCCTAATTTTGTTTGTGGCTGTGTACATGGTTTTGGCACACTGTGTATAACAATAACACTGTAATATTTTATTATATTCTTCTACTATATTATATAATACTGTAATATTCTATGTGCTCTCACTATTGCTTGATGAGGAGGAAAAATACTACAAGCCTGCATTTCTCCTTCCTATTATACAGGGAAGCAGCAGCTCTACACATTCACTTTTACAGCTGCCTTTATCAGGCAAGATTGAAAGAAAAAGGTATCATTAGTCTAATAATGAGTGTGTGAGCTTTTAGCAATTACATTTGCTCCCTACTTTGCTCCCAGAAAGTTCCAGGTAGCTATAGGGA
>NW_010189977.1:0-9473 GCF_000695765.1 Mesitornis unicolor | reverse complement strand
TATGAAAGTAAGTTACATTTTCTTACTATCCTAATGAGTACAGATGCATACTGAGAAAGTGTTCCCTTGGCTAACTATTTAGTCAGCAATCACTCCAGTTGTCTCTGCCATGAAACCAAGAAACAGAAGTAGTATAATATATATAGACTGGGGTTGCTGACCAGGAAAATATATCACAGTTGGGTGCTGTAGGCCTCAGGACACGCGACATGAAAAAAATGCATTTAAAGCATCAACAGAAACAAATTCAATTAAAATTTGAATAAATTTTCAAGTAGAATTTCTAGTTCATACACTGCACGGCCAGCTGTCTGAATAATGTTGTACAAATCCTCTCCCTTGCTTTAGAAGTGACTAAATAGCTAGAGGAATTTGGTTGCTTTTGCTTTTGTTGTCTATCTTTGCTCAATTCACAAAATTTAGGCTTGGAACATAAATCATTGCCTAGGTTGAGAATGAGGTCTCCCTCTTCTCCTTTTAGAAGAAATCAAAAATGGCAATTAAATATTATCTACTTCATTCATACAGTAATAAAAATTCATTGCAATCCTCTGTAGAATTGCTAACTGAGAGCTTCCCTCCTGGACCCCCTCCTCTTAGGGATGTTAGTTCATATGCTTGAAAAAATCAACTCTAAATAGACATAGCTCAATTGTTTAGTTAAGAAAATCTAACTTTATAACTACATAACCCTGCTGGGACTGGCAATACCTCTTATTGCACAGAAACAGGGGTAGTGCAGAAGTATTCTCTCAGCTTTTTTCAATCTGCTTAAACAGCCCTTAAAAACGTCACTTAAAGAATTAAAGGGAAATTTCAAGCATGCTTTACTGGAAGGGGATTGCATGCTTGATTTTTGCCTTGAATTATCAAAAATAACTAAGCTAAGAACTCTGGTGGTTTTGGGCAGGTCTGGAGAGAAGATGCTCCAGTTTCATGCAATCCTTGTTCTCTCACTGTCCCAAAATATGGTTTGAGTGGCTATTTTCTTCCCAGCATGCAGCAAAAGCAGCTATTACTTAATAACCAAGAAGTTGTCTCAGTCCTATGAAAGCCATAGGCTTCATATCTTGAGAGCCATCTACTGGCACCTTATCTATTATCCACATATTATATATCCACACACCCTTCTCAGTTACAGAGCTGACACATAGCAGATTTTACATCTTGCTGTTATGATACAAATAAGAACTATTTAAGGCAGTCTAAGCTTGTAAATCATGTGCAGGGGATCTCAGAAACTTTATACCACTGGACTCCTCCATGCCTTGTCTGCAGCCATACAGCAAGGCAGTGGCTAATGCAGGACATGGAACTGCAGAGAACTTTTCATAACTGCCATGTGTTTCTCCTGCGCAGCAGTTAATAGTAATAATAGCTGTCTTGTTCTGAAGTCATAGCACATTTTATGAAGCAAAGAAAAAACAAGTGGTAAGGCTGTATTCTGGGCAGAGAGTGGGCCATCTCAATAGGAAGCAAAAGCCTTTGCCAGTCATACCCTGCTTCCTCCCAGCCCACCCAGCTAGGACTGAGACCCTCTTTGAAGGCTGTGGCAGGAGGAGGGTGGACACTCCTCAACCAAGCTGGCTTGTTGTGCCAAAAGGTCCCACTTCTCCCAGAAGCACTAGACCATTGGATAGGGTATATGCTGTGCCTTGAAACCTCATAGGAGCAGGAGCTGGGAGTGGAGTGGGGTCAGCAAAGACATGGATCATCAGCAGAGGAAAAAAAATAGTTGAGAGGGATGAATAACTGCAGATATCACAAGTGCAAACACATTTGGCTTACTTTCAGTTTGGGTCTCCCAGTATAAGTAGATGTCAAAGCCAGTCTTATTTTCACGTGTTGGACAGTGAGTACCTGGAATACTTTCTGTTTATGCATGTCACAGACCTATGAAAAATGACTCTGTGCCACAATTTTCAGATAGATAGGAACAGTGTTTAGGACTGCACTCTGCCTTTGATTCCTCTTTCTTTAAATGGAAGCTGTTAAACTTTCCATATAAGGCAGCAAGGGTCTCTATTATTACAGAGCTTTACTGGATGCGCATTTCAAGTCTTTTTTTTTTTTTTAAAAAGTTACCATTTATGTGTATCATTTGACTCCAATGTTTTAGCTAGTGAAGTATGTTCATTTGCATTTTTTTACTGTTTTGAGTTGATATGCCATCAAATAATTTCTAAATAATAGTTACCCTTGCCTGACCGATTACAAAAAATGTTTCTATCACACACAAGAAATGATGTTTTGAATAAAAAAATAATTACATGATAGGGAATGAGATGTTATCAGGTCTCAACAATGCTTTTCTGTATTGCTGTTTTGTTTCGTTTAAGTTAAAGTTAAATATATGTGTGATAGCTTGCAAATCAGAAGATTACTGTGGTTTGATAAAATACTATAACTGGCTGAATATTGGTGCTACATATTAAATGGGAAACAATATTAATTTTCCTCAGAACATCATGTCTGTGCTAGCTGTTGATAGTCTGCTATGTACAATGTCAGTATTTGACAAACCATCCCTTTCAGATCCTTAGATAAAAAATGCCAAATGATCAGCTTGTGTGTATATATATATATTTATATATATATATATATGTGTATATGTATGTATATGTGTGCATATATATAAAATTATAGCTCTTCTGTGCGTCTCGCTTCTCCAATATGGAATCTGATTTCATAATACCAAAATTGTGAATGTTTATGGACATGTGGAGGGTGTGTGTGGGGGTGTGTGTGTATAAAAAAATTCTAAGGATATTGACTTCTGATCTTTGTGAGAATCCTTGATATGCAAATCCTTCAACCACCTTAGCACTTTTTCTCTTATGCTTTTCAGTGATGCCCCTTGATTCTCTGACCTGAGACAGGCCAGATGAAGGCTGCCCATCAGCCTTTCACTGCTTAGTGCACGGGACCACACCACCACTCTAGCATACTATGACAAAGCAGCTGAACTGAAGTCCACATTCATGCATATCTTGATATTTGCCTGGGGCATACAAGTGCCCATTGATCCCAATGGCCTCATGTGTGACAGGTAACAGTGTCTGTGGTTGCATGCCCTGGCAGCAATACCATGTGCGTAGTTACCGTGGCAGGGATGCTCATGCTGGCAGTGCACACAATGGTCAGACATTGGTCATTGATGCTTGTCATAAGTAGGGACACTGATGCTAGATCTCTATCCATATGCAAAAGGAAAGCATGGACAGGCTGTTATCTGTTAGAATGGTTTAGCAATATATCAGGAGACATGGAGCAGGGCTTACAGATATGGGCTGGCACAAGGTGCTGAATACAAAATGTTTGTTTATTGTTTCATAATGCATGAAGTAGGAATATCAAATGATGTTAGCAGGTGCCAAGTTTAAGAAAGTTATCTTCTCACACAGTACATGGAGCTCATGACCACAGGTCCTCCTGGCTGCCATATGTTTGTGTGTTTCATGGGAAATTCATGGAAAGAAAATCTATCAGGAGCTATTAACTACAGAGACACTGGCTGTCGTCCCTGAGCAGTCCCAGCCTCCAAGTGCCTGTGAGAGTACAAGGAAAAACATCACTGTAACCTTGGTCTGATTTCCTACTCTTAGCTACATGTCAGAGGACCCACATGAGATATTTTAGCAGAGTGTGTAGTGTCTTCCATGGGCCTTCAGCAATGCTGCCTCTCTTGCAGGAAACAGCACTCCTCTTTCTCTGCATCTGTTAAACAGCTGAGCAGGACTGTCTACCTGTCCTCATGGGTCTATTGAAAATACGCAGAAATGGCTTATACATCTGTACATTGAGCAGTACTACATCTGTCTGCGGTTGGGCCCTCTCACCTCTACAGACAGACACAGTTAAGGTGTTTCTGTTGACAGCATTGGGGACAGGAGTGGATAAGTCAGACTGCTTAGGATTTGTTCAGTTAAACTATTAATTCCCCTTGGTGGTTTGCAGGAATCATATCTAGGTAGAAGGATACTGTGTGGTCAGTTGAGGTGAGCTGAAGGTAACTTCTGCAAGATCCACTTTCATAGAAGGTGAACCTAAAAGTTGACTGAGAAATTTCATGTGAAAATTGGTTTATGTTGCCAGGTTGTTTATGCATTGAAATAGTATTATTGCCTGCTAGTTAAAAAAAGCAACCACTATGATCCTAATGAGATAAAGTAGCTAGAAAGACCAGTGGTATACTAAGGCTGTACTTTTTCATGTTACAGTATGTTCATGCTTTTTGTCTTAAAAACAACTCTGGGCAAAAGAGCCCAGAGATAGAGAAGGAAAATAATCGGAAATAGGAGATGGATGTTACACTGCATCAGACAGAAGCAATAGTTTGCATGGCTAAGAAACTGATGCTACACAGAAATTACATCACTGAATAGCTGCTGTGGGTTTTCTCCTTGCAGGCCTCAGTTCTGCATCTCCATTCAGTACTGTGCTGGGAAGAGAGCTACAAAAATAAAGCTCAAGTATCTCCACAGTGGTAAAGGTCCCCACCACCATCACCTCATTCTGTATCTGACTCTTTGAAGAGCTGGCAAGCCACTTAATCTATTGTAGTGCTGTCTGTCCTGGGAGATGAAGGTGATTTCTACTGCTGGTAGCAATGTCCAGTGCTACAAAGGTGCTTGTAAGAGCAAAACTCTTCAGAAATCAATTGAAATAAGACTGTTAAGTTGGCTAGTCCTAGTAGTAAACCAGAGTTATGAATTTCTTCAACTTCCTTGAAGAGGTTTTGTTGCTTTTCAGGAATAAACACTGCTGAATAACCATGAATTTATATAAATAATACACTCCCTCCTACAAGCTGCATGAAATGTTAAAACTCCAGAATGGACTATAAACGGATGCATAAATCTTTAGGATCCATGCATTTCAATCCATCTATTTAAAACTGAAGGTAAAAGGATCAAAGTATTTATTTGCTTTTTCCATGCCCTTTACACATTTTTTTCTGACATAAATTTCACATGTGGAGCAGCACAAAATTGTATATATTGCAATACTTTGTTCTGTTTCTTGGTATGTGGCAGCACATTCAGTTGAAAGTAAAGCGTAACACAAGACAGCTTTTTTGGCATAACAGGTCACCAAAGTAGTGGAATGTTTCAGTCAAAACTCAAAGTGTGAGACACATTGCTGAAAAGCAAGTTGTCTTTCAGGAAAAGCTGAGACCTTTCTTCATCTTTATACATGAGAGTTCTTGCTCTGAAGCAGTTAATTACAATGAAAAATACAGCACATTTTTCTCATAACTGGCCATGAATCGTACTTGGATCACGCACTAGTTCAAGTGAAGTATAAGAGCCATATTTCTCTCACAAGTAAGGGAAAAAACAGCCTGACAGTATGTAGATGAATGTAATCTACTTGTTGTTTATAGACCCAAAGGATCCCTCAGAGCATTAAAAATCCATGTGATATTTGAGTGGTCTACTTTGCATTAAGATATGTGATTTAGCTGAAAGCTGTATAAAATCTGTAAAACTGCATGTAGGCAAAGAGTACCCTACTGCCTGTGTTTTCGAGTGAAGCCACGTGTGCTTTTCCTGCGCACATGAAAAATAGATGATCATAAAATCTGCTTGAAATTCACAAACTTCTGACAGGAATGCGCATGTAGGATGAGTCTGCCAACTTCTGGTCAAACCAGGCCTGAAAATACACAGACCTGAAATAAGCGTTGTTCTGTGGAGGGAGGAAACTCCAGCTTCATACACAGCAAGTCCACATAGGATGTGTGTCCTTCGCTGGCCTTCTGCTGGAATAGGCAACACCTTTTCCTTCCAGTTTGGGTCTTCTAACTGGCAAATGGGCTCCCAAGCCTTTTCTGGTAGAGCCTTTGGAATCTGATCTGCTCTTTTGCCAGGAGGAATTGTCATTGAAAACAGGTGACCCCCTACACTCCATTCTTTTTAGTACTGGCTAGGACCTTATTTGGTTAAGTCTCTTGTAGATCAAATAGAGTTTTCACTTTTGTTTTCCCGAGGAACTAACACTAGCGGTGGGATCTAGCTCACACACATGGTGTGGCTCTTGTTCTCTCAAGAATTGTGCAGAATGGATTCTTTTTTTCTCAATTCTGTACATGTGTTTCATAAACTTGTTGCAACATGGTGTCAGTGGTGAAAAAGCTAACTCAGGTGCCCCTTATACATTTGGTGGGATTTATTCTTAGAAGCTGTGGAACCTTATCCTATACTTTTAGTGCTGACTTGAGGAAAACGTTGTTGGTAAATCTTAGCTGGACTGTAAGAAGTCTTTTTTCATTGGTCTTCTTGACCAAGGTCACCTTCCTAGAGCCTTTAGCGACATCAGCCACAAACCATAAAGTGTTTTAAAGATAAGGATCCACAAACTCAGTTTTACAGTCTTTGGGGAGAGCAGAAAGAGAACGGGCGTTGTGTACTCATAGCTTGTATTGCTGAGGAGGTCTTGCTACACTTTTCTGTACCATTTGGCTTCTCCCAAGTTCTGGGAAACTTTTGGGAAACTGCAGGCTTCCAAGAGCAGCACAGCCAAGATGTAATACAAGTGTGAATAACTGAAGTTGCATAATTTGTTGCTAGTATGCTATCTCCTAGCCAAGCACAGCAACAGAAGGCATTACTCACAGACGTGGCTACGTGGGATGGGGATCAGGTGCAGTCTGCTCCCAGGCCTCAGCTTCTGGCTACTGCTGCCCAGTCCCAGCTAATGGAGTGCAGGCACAGCCAGGGCAGACCCTGCCCTCACTTTGAGATCTTCAGAGCACCTGAAGCATCTCAGCGAGCTGCTTTTCATCTTGGAGCTGATCTCTGAGCACTGGTACATGTGGCACAACCAGGTATATTGGATAAAACTACAACAGCGTCAGCTGCTCTTGAAGCCTCTTATCTGCCTGTTCCTTGTAATATAAGCATCTTGAAACCACCCAGGCCTCAGAGAAGCTCCACAAGTAGTGGGTTTAATACTCAAGATGTAGTATTCCCTCATTACGCACTAGAAAGGCCTTTCCAAGAAGGATTCAGATAGCTTTTGCTCCTTACCTGGCACTGGGGCCAAACATGTAACCACAATGAACTGTACCAGTGACTTTTGGTCTTCAGTACTCAGTTTGGACATGGAGAACAGGGAACCAGGGCACATGTGTCATGACTTCAATATCTTACTGAGAAGATGCTGGTCACAGTTTGTACATGACTCTAGCATAATGCTGCATGTGTGGTAGTGAACCCATTGCATGGTGTACAAGTAGTATTTTTTGTGTAGTGGTGAGATGGGATGGGAACATCAGGGAGTACAAGAATGCTGGTGTCAACTAACCTAAGTGTTGAAGTATAGCTGGGAATAACGTGTTACCGAGAGATTGTGTGCACAGTGTCACGTTAATAGGGCAGAAGAATGTATGGTTTGGAGCTAGGAACTACATGAAAGCATGATTGTATCTCACTCTCTATAATTCAAAAGAAATTGCTAGACAGACTATTGGAGAAATGGTGCTCATGAGTCTAGCTGTCCCTTTTGGAACACTGATGTATTTTTATCACAAAAATGTTTTTATAAGTAAAGTTTTCATATCAACAAGGAAAATCTTCTTAAAGAAAATACCAGTGCTAGTCAAAGCAAAACCCATAATACTGTGCCTTAAGCGGATTGCCCTTCAGACAGTTTCAGGTTCATAGTTCAAGCATCATGTTGTGACAATTGCAGGACCTCTGGTGGAACTTCCATATTCCAGTCAGAAAACAAGTATAAAAATAGAGGGGTTCCTTTGTCTCCCCAGGCAGTGCCCGTTGTCTGAGTGGCTGAAAATAGGGTAAATGTAAGTCAGAATTGTGTGCCTGATGCTTGGTCACTGCAGTGTTATATGGCACTCTGGGGAGAGCACAGGCCAGGCTTCTGCTGCTGTATTTAATGCTACTCTGTAAATGCCGGATACACTTGTGGTATCATCTTGGACGTGAGTTATAGTGACAGGAGAAACGGATCAGAGAGGGGCTGGTCATGAGACTGGAAAAGACTGACCTGACAATTTCATTCCCTGTATGGTCTGGTTAAACCGGTCTTAAAACAAGGAGGCCAGCAGTGCCTTCATGATCTGTAGCTATGTGGAAATGAAGGAGGTTTGGGATGGAAGAAAGGTGGAAGAAAAGAAGAAAAAGAGAATGAGAATAGAAACTGTGGGCCTTGGTAATTGCAACCAGATGAAAACAGAGCAGTGAAACCACGCAGAGGAACCGGGGAAGTGGGAAGAAGATACAAGGAGGGAGCAGGAAGAAAGGAAGAGAGAGCAGGACATTCCTCTGTTAAAGCTATGTGGCTGTGGTGCCTAGCCAGCTAGCACATTTTTTATTTTTAAGCACCTCAGTGATCAGCCAAGCAGAGAGTGAATTTCAGCAAGCAACAAATAATGACTATGAGAACAAAGAAACAAGCTAAAAACAAAAAGGAGGAGGTGAGAGGGGAAATAAAAATCATATGATAGTAAATGGAATAACAGAATGACATGAAAAAGTGAAATAAAGAGCTTAAGAAAAAAATTGATCTGGCACCAGGTGCTCAGCTGGCAGATGCTTTGTAAGCCCACAGAAGATGAAGGACAAGATACAGTGCAACCACTAGCAGGCAGTAAAAATTACTGTTTCCTTTCTGTTAGGTGCTGCGTAGGGCTTGATTAGTCAATAGGAAACAGTAGGCACAGGGATTTGTGTGGATCTTCATCAGAGCCTTAGCAGATACTGGAATGTGCAAATTGATACTCTTTTAATTGTAGCAAAGGCTTCCGGAGTGCACATAGGTAGATGAGGTCAATATGGATAGCAGCAGGACAGCAGAGCGGTGAGCAGATGTAGATGTATGGGCAGAAAAGGAGATGGTAGAAAACCTGTTTTATAGCTTATGGAGGAGCTAGATAGGAATTATATGAGTGTAAACTATTCCTTAGCTCCTATGGACAGAGCTCCCATATGAAGAGATACTAAGCTGTAGCCGTACTGTTGTATGGGTCTGTATAAACCTCTCAAAAGTGTGGCGGCATCAAATGTATCTGAGTATTTCTAAAGAGTGAGTCATAAATCTTTAACTTAGGGGTCGAAAAGGAGGTCATGCTTCCAGCAAGGCCTCTTCACACTCACTCGGGGGTCTCCGGGGCCGCGGGAAGCTGTGCTCAGAGCAACGGGGTGGAGGAGGCACAGGGCGAGCCTACCCGATGAGACGGGACGGGCCTGCGACCGCGGGGACTGAGAGCCCGTGCCTCGAGAGCGCTTCCCTGCTGCTGCCTGGGCAAAGTGATCCGATTTTTATAATTTTCTGTTTTAACGTGCCCTTGCTGCGACAGCCGCCGGCCGCCCTATCCCACCGCTGGTACGGCCGCACGTTAAGCGCCAGGCTGGGGGGCGAGGGGTCCCGTTTACCTGGCAGGTGTCTGTCGGCTCCGTCACGCCCGGAGAGGCGCGGAGGAGGGGGCGAAGCTGAGCCGCCCCCATCCC
>NW_010189976.1:0-21391 GCF_000695765.1 Mesitornis unicolor | reverse complement strand
TATAAAAACACACTCACCAAAGCATTGTTAGACAGGTGTAGCTTGAGACGGCTCCTTTAATAAATTCAGCTTTCATAAACCAAAGCATTCAAAGTTATACATGTCTATTTTATATTTACCATCAGACACTATGAAGTCCTAAATATTGTTTCTGAAGAGATGAAAATACAAACAAAAGCCAAGAAAATTTTAATTAAGCATCAACTTATAAATCATAGCAATAAAAAGCTATCAGCAAATACATGAAATGTCCTTTTTCATGACTCACATGCAGAAGTGGCTAGCCTTACTTCAGCAGCACAGTTAATACTGGAGATATTTACAGTCTTAACACCAATATTTACGTGCTGCTAAAGTATGACAGACATCAGCATCACAAGATTGACTGATTTGTAAGTGATATTTCTCTTCAGGATGATGAAATCCTTGCATTTTTGAGGCAGCACAATATGGCCTGCACCTTTTCAAAACCCACAAACCATTATGTGCTGCTACGTTATGCCAAGGTGTCTACCATACTTCAAAGAAACAAATGTACGCTGAAGCTGAGTGCAGAATTTTCTTACTGAATGTTAGTTTTCATGTACTGACATCGGGTGTATTAAGAAATTACAAAATGCTTACAATACATCTGTCCATCACCAAGCTGTTTATCTGCAGTAAAGCTCTAGACTTTATTGTCAACTGTGCATAATACCTTAATGGGACATGAACCAGGAACCAGACAATTTTGTGTCTGATTAGAAGAACTAAGGATTATGCAGATGTTTACTTCAATACAAAACAAAAAGTCCAGGTTCCTTTCTAATCTAACTTTTGGTCACCTGGAGACCTCTGATGTGAAAAAAAACCCCAACTTTCATGTATAAGAGAATAAGAGCTAATTTCAAAACAAGCTTCTCTCAAGTACTGTGTCAGTACTCAAACAAACCTCAAGCCATTTGTTACCTCTGCAGGTTACCCTTGCCACAGTTTTTGGGCAGACAGATTTACAAGTGCTTTTTAATTCATTTCAGGGGAAAAAAAAAGTATGTTAAAAACAACCAAAAGAACAGATTGCTAGCAAGAACAGTAACTTATCTGTTATTAGGAGCAGGAGTTCATCTGGCCCCAGATGTGACTCTACCTGAGGATGTAGGCAAGAGACTCTGAGTTTGCATCCCTGCCAGGTATCCTTTTCCTGTAGTAAAGTGTACCAGCATTTCACATATGTACAATACTTTTACTGGTTCCCTAGATAACATGAATTATACTTTCTTTAATGTTTTAATGCCAGATTATTAAAACAAAAGCCACTTACAGAGACCAGACCCAAGCACTGCATTCCATCATAATGAACCTTCTAGTCAGTTAATGATAAAACAATTTCTGCAAATTAACAGGGCTATCTGTAAGCACAAAAAAGTTTGTCAGGCCACAAACACAGGGAAGTTTGGTGAGTTTTACTCTTCTCCTTTCCTGCTTTTGCTCCTACAATAATACAGCAGGATGATCTCTTCTAGAAGGGCCTGTTGCTACAGATGTGCCAGTTAAAGTGAGATTGGCCAGTGTAAGTTTACAGGTAGCTGCAGCAACACTGAGGTTTTTATATAGCTATCTAGGTATGAGTGCTACTTTGGGAACTCTAAAAGAGCCATTTCTGGTATATTTTATACATGCACAACTATATTTACACTTTTTTCTCACTCTTAATACCTATGTTTGTTTTTCAAATGCGACAGCTAAAATAGGCAAACTACATTATATAGGCATAACCTACCCAGTACCTTGGTGAAGTAAAACCTGAGTGCAAAGTCAAAATAGATCTCACTGTAAAGGTATGTTGTGACAGTTGCTCTCCCCCTCTGAAACAACTGTGCTAGGCATAATCTCAAAGAGGAAGAGGTAAAGTTTCCATTGTATATACATAAAGTGGAAGGTAAAGATAAAAGAGATTGATGCAAGCAAAACTGCTAGTCAGCAGTAAGAGGTTTACTTAAACTTTTCAGGGAAAAGAATATGAAAGATGTTCTCCAGCAAAAGAAAATACTGATTCTTACTTGTAGATTTACCTTAAAAGATTGAAAGGAAATTATTTAAATAAGACAGCTGCAACATTTAATACCTTTGGAAGTATGCTTCCCATTTGTATGTTCAGGCCAAATTCTTCATTTGTAAACTGCGTGTTTAACTAGATAACTGTTGTTTCAAATGCCGAGTTGTTTTTAGCTTCTAGCTTAAGCACGGAGAGGTTTTTTTTTCTGCTGCATAAGTAAATCCCTCTAAAATTAAACTACACACACAATGAAACTAAGACTTGGCAGAACTATTATGCTATTTTCTACAGTAAGTACATTAGTAATAGAACTTGCAGGTAATTCCCCCCACCCACCCAAAACATGAACACAAAACCTCACATGCATTACAGGATTGTGGTGGTTTGGTGGGGTTTTTCATTTGTTTGTTTGCTTGATTTAATTTAACTACTAAAAATGCTCCAAAATAGAAGGAACAAACAAACAAAAAAATCAATCAAAACATGACTGCATATTCTCTATGTTGCTATTACAAATTTATTTTCTCTGTAGGGAGAGTAAGCAGATTTTCAAATAAAATTGAAGACATTGTACGTGAGAGAAGGCGTTGAAGAGCAGGAAAAGGATGAAAGGAGGAAGACAAGGATGAAAAATGTACTGATAGCTAAGCCAGAAATCTACTGAAATCTAGGAGCATCTGCACAAAGCTTTGTACCCCTATGTTTTGGTCAAAGCTAATAAAGTCATGCTACCAAGAGTGCTTATTCTCCCGCTAGCCTTGCGTCTTAAGATGGGGGTCTGTGGGTGAGAAACAGACGGAAAACCTAAATAAAAGCTGGTAAACCAGCTCTATTAGATCCCCTCCAGCCCCTGAAAGTGAGAGCTCCACCAAGGAAGACAGAAAGAGGGATTCTGAAGACACAAAACTGAAATTCAATAGAAGGAAGCACTTTCTACACACACACAAACACACAAACACACACACAGAAGTCAGGAATGCTGTCAGAAAAAGCAATTAAAATGTTTAAAAGGTCAAGAGAGTGTGTTTGTGCAACTGGGGTGCTCCTAGTCAAGGGAGGAGCCTTTCCTTAATTTCAGTATTTATTAGTTGATTTATCAAAGACCAAGTCTAATATAAAATATCATGTTCAGTATTTAATGGTTTATAGTTAAGAGTTTATGACAACACCAAGCCAAATTCAATCTCTTTCTGACCTCATGAAAACCAGCTGCAAGAGAATTTCTTGCTACTATAACTACTAATAAGCTCCTTAAATGCTACTATAATTACTAATAAGCTCCTTAAATTCTATGTAACATATTGTATCCACAAAGGTACCAACAGCCAGCAACCATTCAGCTATTTGCAGTAAAACGCAGCAAGGCCTTTCTTTTAAATACTGTATATTGTCTCAGATGCCCAAGAACATGACACAGGGTTAAACACTTACCTTTGCCTTTTGCTCACACCACAAAAGCACTCTCTTGACTATTCTCAGCCAACCCACCTTTCCCAACGATAGTGTCACACCATTTGCACACAACCATATTCCATTGCTTGTGGTACTTACTCATTAATGCAAAGCAACACAGAAGGCTATTGCTTCCCTGTGACCCTTTCCTAACCTTATTTCAGCTTAAAATTAGAAATCGAAAGGTGAAATTCACTGAAAGACTCTTAAGTATTCCACAGTCTAAAGCATTACGTTATTTGTCCAGCAATGCTCTCTCCTCCATAGCACAGACACCAGAAAGTATGTCTCCATATCCCAGTTCTCCCAGTTTAGTTTCTTAGTTAAGGCAGAAAGGAGGCAGGTTCTGCACTCAGATGGCACAGTATGAAGTGGGGCAGTTTGGACAAGTGTGTCCTGTTGGGTGCATTCCATGAAGTGAGTAACTCACTCGTGCCAGACAGGACATTTTGCAGTGGTAGCTTTCTTGACAACTGCTGGTGAATTTGCAAAGCTCCCCTCTCAGAGCTCACAGTTCAGTGCCATTAATACACCACTCAATAGGAATAACCACACTGACAGTTCAAATCTTGCTGCAAATATCTTAAATGTCTTTTCCAACCTAAACGATTCTACGATTTTTAATTAATTTTTTTTTTACTAAATCCATCTACACAAAAGACAGCATTAAAGTGATAATCTCACTTCTCTGTTAGTAAATCTAAACACTTCTATTCTCAAACATCAAAACTGTAAGATCTGAAAGTGTGTGTAGCTCTGTCTTGATAATACAGTTTACTTGCCCCCTCACCAGTTTAAACAATAGTAGTTTCACTTCATTTTTATCATATCCTTACTCAAAACTCTAATTTATAACTCTTGCTCATTTTAAAAAATTACATTTAGAAGTAAATGCAAGTTCAATATTCTTTTATCCCTGTCTTGCGGTTGCTTTTGTTAAGGAACCCTCTTCCCCATAAATCTCAATGTCAGCAGTCTTTAAAGTGATATGCATATACTTAGAAAAAAAAAGAGAAAATATTCAATTGAAATGTTTTGAAGAGTTACTTTAAAGGTATCCGTGTACTTTTGGCTACTATTGCATTTTTATTTGGTTCAGGCATAACCTATGGTATTCAGTTAATTCACTCAACTTGAGGCTAATTGCGGACATAGAGGAAAAACAATTAAGAGAATACATCGACAGTTTATTGTTATCCTCCTGAAGTAACAGCAAGATTTTGAACTCAAGTTTAAGACTGAAGTTCTAAAAAACAAGCTGTCTCTAACCTAGTAATTCTGTGCTAGAGTTGGTTTTGGTTTGTTTGGGGTTTTTTGTTTAGTTCTTTTTTTTTTCCCTTTAATTAAATGTCTGTAATCCAGCAATAAATTAGCCCTGTTTCACCTCAAAAAGGAGCAGTCATTCAGTATTAAGCTTATTCATATATATTAGATCTTCCTATACATTCTACCAAGCAGTTGAATATTTCCAAAACTATTATCTATTTCTATTAAGAAGTCACAATTAATGCACTGGATAATTTTCTGAACACAAAGAAAGATGAATATTTGAACAGGGAATCTGTCAATCATGTCAACAATTTTCCCCATATAACCATGGCAAAAGACTGGGGGAGCTACAAAAGTCGTTTGCGATGCAAAATACTAATAGTGAAAGTTAAGCAGATAACTGCTGATTACTGAAATCCACTGTTACTAAATCTGGACAATCTATAATATGATGTGTCCAGCCATCTCTCCAAGGATCATGAACAAACATATTTAGACTAGCTGAAGAACTACTGCATAAGATAAACAGAAAATTACAAAGCCAGCTAAAATTAAAAACCAGGAAGTAAAACATTAAGAAATTCAGAAGCATAAAAACACCTGGAATTTGGGAAGCAGGGTTAGGGTCTATCAGCATCAAATTCAGTTCTACATCCTCTTCACTTCATCTCAGCACTCCAACCACTGCTTATACCAGCTTGATTCACAGATTCGTTTGTACAAGATGCACTTGTGGTGGGTTTTATTTCCCATTGCAGCCATGAAAACAAACCAAAGTGAAGAGAATTATTTGGTACTGCAATATTGATGCTTCTATTGGAGTGATGAATAGCAAGCAAAATGCAGTGGATTTATGTGGAATCCAAGAAACTAAAAGGTAGTAAGTTCTGACTTGAACATTCAAGTACAGGATATTAAACAGTTTTTATAGCTTGCTAGCTAAAAAAGCAGAACGAAGGGAAGCTGATATAGCACACAGAAATATTATCAATGCACATTTTAGTATATTATCAGTATATTTTAGTATCAACTCTAGCTTAAAAAAAAACTGAATAAGACTAACTCCTCCCACCTCTTTTCCCAGCTTCTAAAGAGTGTTTTGTCAGATGTTGATGCATTAACTAGACTGCTATATGAAGTACTTCACAGGGAACTTGTAAAGTGTAACAAGCTTTGGGTCCTAACAGAGTTTGTAAAAGTTGTATTTCAGAAAAGCTTTCCAGACCCCTCTTGATTGCACTGGTAGAGCTTGCACACAGCTTTTAAAAATCTGTCTTCGCTGCACCTTTGGCATGCACACAGGAAGAAAACTGTGTGAACACTTCCAATCTGTACCAGCATTCTTTCTGCTTGAAAGGACACATACAAAATTAAGAAAAACGAAGAAGCTATTTTCTAAGTTCTACAAAGTAAGTTTTATATTTCATTATAGCGGTCATTAAAATGTACCTTTCCCCCTGATTTTATGACAAAAAATATTAATACTCAGTTTAGCAGACCTACCAAGAAGAAAGCCAGGTGTGTCTTAAAGCACAACTTCAGTTTCTGTATTAGTATTCTAAAAAAATCATAACATCTTTTAAGATTAAAAAATAAAATAAAATCAAGTTTTCCAATAAATATATCCTTAGATTACTACATTATCACTTTCATAAAAGATTATCCGATTATTATAGTTCAAGTTTACAAAAACTGAGGTATATGGGATCATTGCTAGTAAAAGAAAAATGGAACAATCCTTCTCCAAATAACAACAGCCATACAATACAAATGAGCTACATGATGGAAAGTTACTAAGATAGAGAAACAGGTTGATTCTCCTCTTAAAAATGTTAATTCCTCCTAAAAAGGAAAAAATAAAATTAAAAAACATAACAGCTAAATATTAGTTTTCTGACCTTTTAAATAATTTCTAGATTTCTTAAAGATTTTTTTTAAGTTAATTTTATTAAATTCTCAGAAGACTTGCTCAATTAGCCCAGGAAGCCGGCACAGGCCTAGTGTAAAATTTTGTGCTCCCCTAAGCTGGCACCTGGTCTTTTATGAAAGCAAGCCATGCAGGTATTGCTGTTTAAATCTAACTCTGTAATGTACAGTAAAGCATTTCTCATCCTCAACAGAACACTTAAGTAGCATTTCGCAGGAACCCTGGTGATCTGTGCACAGCATCAGTTTCCAAAGTACTATTGGGAAAGTTGAAAAGACATTAGTCTGTGTTAACCAGACTGCCTTCCTAGTTTCTATCTTATCTGAAATTGGTAAGTAATAATAAATCATAGGACAGTAATATATCTATATATAGATAAAATTTGGACTGATACATAAATAATACTAGTTGCACTACATAAACTCACGAATCTTAAATTTTGTTCCATCTCAGCATTTTATGGAACAATAATGCCTGAAGACAAAAACCAGGCCCACAGCTCAGAATGAAACCCTACTTGTAAAGGGCTAAATTTGCTGCATGTCTGCTTCCAAAGATTTAGGGTCAGAGTGACAATGCTACAAAATAAGGGTCAAAGCACAAAAAAACCAAGGCCACAGAACAAAGAGCTTTTCGTGTCCTGAAAGAAGTTGCTTTTTGTGAGCCTGCTTTCTGGCTCAAACAGCAAATTTGTCTTGTTCTTGACATCATCCCCACACGACTTCTACAAAATGCCAGACAACTGCATGACTTGCGAAAGGTGAGACTGAACTGTTAGAAGGCATTAACTCAACAGTTAAGGGAATGCACTGGTTAACAGCAGAGGAACACCTTCTAGTAATTGCTATAACTTTCCCAATCTTAACTCCATTTCTAGGACTACATTATTTAATTAGTCACTTCAGCAGAAGTTTCAAGTGTCCCTAACACATTTGGGGTGCAGACTCCTAGTCATATTATCTACTTAGATTGTTTATTCAATTGTAGCTGGCAAAATATGCAGCAGCAGCAACTCAGAATCCTCCCCCGTGAAACATTCATATAAGAGATACCATCTAACACAGATGTGCATATTGCCTTTCAAAAAAGTTTATGAGTTGGTTCCCTACTTCCCCATCAGTGAGACCCACTGCTCACAGAACTGAGCTAACACTAAATAAAATGGTGATTTCTAAGGCTGAAACAGATTGCCAAACAGTGAAATTCATTTTTTTTTCCAGCTAGAAAATGAACTTAATTTAGGGTATGCTTTCTCAAAACAACAGGTTTGCCAAATGAAAGGAACTTCACCCACTAAAAAATAAAATAAAATAAAAAAATGTAAGGATGCTGAATGACTTTCATGGCTTTATATTAAGCTAGATTTTCAATATTTCACTAACAAGCTTAAAGTAAAACCATGCTGAATTAACTAGAAGTTAATATATTAAGAAAAAGCTTTATAATGCAATACCTAAAGCATACTAGCAGTCAAAAAAAAAAATCAAAATTTTACTCTCAGCCCTATCAAAATGCCTAATAAATATCTACAAATCAAAAAAGACATTAATCTCTGAACAATTAGCATTTGACTTTAAAAAAATAAAAGGCTAGTTAACAGTGCATTCTTTGAGCAAAAATCAGTACTGCAAGAAGTCTCTTTCCATCATAACCCAAACCTATACGAAAGAATCAGAATTATTATTATGTTGTGCATTATCTTTTTATAGCAAGTATAAAGCATGACATTTTGAAAATCAGATCTTCCTTACTTCCAGTAATTATTTTCCCCTTCAAAACAGAATGTTTCTGCCCTCAAAGTTACCATATTTTTTTTCAGTCCTGCTGACTTATTTAAAAGCTAGAACTGCAGATTCAGATATATGGAATAGGCAAAAAAAAAAAAAAAGAAAAAATACTTACCTTTTGACTGTGCAGATCTACAACGGGTTTTGAATTTCAATGCCAGTAAAACAGAAGTTTTATACTTTAAAAAGGAAGCAGATTCCTTTGCTTTTACTCTGCATAAGCTATAATATATCTGATTCCCATTTTAAACACTAAATGTAGCATTTAAGAACATTATTTGTTTTTTCTTCCTGAAAATTAAATACAATCGAAAAATATCGTATTCTAGCAAAAGCCTAGTGTAACATATGAAAAGCCTACTCCAATCACCCTCAGTTTCTGAAGGCAATGACTACTCCTCATCTCGCAAGAAGCACTGGTGCGAGCATACTGAGTTTCCTTGTGGTGAATAGCAGCCCACAAGTTAAGGAACTGATGCAAACTGGCAGATTTCCCCTTCTAATTCTGAGTCATATGCGTCATCTTTTTGTCAAAAGCTGGGAAGAAAAAGAGTCTCTCTTCCAGCCTGCCACATGAAACCACCTGCTTAAGATAGAACAGACCAATATCGCAATATTGCAAAATCTGCACATTGCTGGTACTTACACATTTGTTCTTGTTTTGTTCAAATAAACACAATTCTGAAGACAGCCTTAATGCTAACTTTTCTCTGATTTAGGGCCAAAAATAAAGCTGGTGAAAGGAAAAAAAACACAAAACAAGAGACTAGTCACGTTGGCACAAAAATGCTTATTCTTAAATTGGTAGTATCTTACCTGCAAAAGACTGTTCCTTAAAAGCTTACATGGATGCTTGGTTTAAGCACTTGAGTATTCAGCTAGATTTGGTATAAATATTCACATTCTCAAAATCAAGAGTTCATGTGTGTGATTAAGACCTCTTTATCACTGTTCATGATTATCAACTGATTCCTCAATAGTCCCTCCACCCCCCAAAAAACACAAACCTCCCTTAAACCCCAGAAAATCCAACAACTTCAGCTGGTTAAATTCCACGTGTTTTTTTTCTTTTCTGGATTTTGCAGATTAAAAAAAGTGAGAAAACTATTTTCTTCTTTCACAGATTCAGCAATGTCAGTCACTGTTGCACTGTACACTGCGTGATGACACAATCCCTCTTCCAAAGGCTCCAGCACCGATTTAAGGTTGGGCACATCACTGCCAGCAGACCATATATTTTCAAATTGCACTGGAGTTGCTGATCAGACCTGCAGAAGACAGGTGTAAATATTTACTGTAACAATGCACTGTAGTATTTCTATCAGGTTGTGGCACTGCCAGAGTAATTGTAAGTAAGTATACTTTATTAAAAAAACCCCAGTAACTTGAGAGCAGTTCTAGCAAGAATGAGCTTTAGACATTTGTAATAAGTTGTGCAAGAGAACGCAAAGGTAATGTTACTTAAAAAACTGCTACAGAGTGTAGGAACAATCATGCCATTTTAAACTAATCTTAGTTTTATTAATATATTACTATATATTTTACGAATACTTCAATATGATGTAAATATGCATCTAAAATTAGAGAGAGATAGGTGTAAACACACACACACTTATAAAATGCCCTTGTGTTGAAATGTGTACTGTGGCATAGGCATTTACATGGCTGGGTGCATACATTTCAATATAATGAGAGAATCTGCATTGCTAAAATAAGAATTCTTGAGTGCTTTTCAAGAACCATGACATCACCATTTGCATTACAGGTTATTATTTACAGAACATCCTAAATGCTTGTAAATCTATCATGAACACTGCAACCATGAAAACTGTAATTTGTTATATAATGCACTGTTATACATAAATTGTTTAAAATATGCATAATATACACAGATGATCTCTCCTCCTCAGTTATATATTAAATACAGCACCTGATTGCTCATCTTACCTCAACTAAATTTTTAAATCTTTAATATTTTTTTTACATTTGATAGATAATATTTTCCTTTATAAAATTATGACATAAAGTACTTGTCTGATGCCTTATGTTTGTGGTGTGAGTTTTTTTTAATGAAATTTATACTGTCTTATTAATTTTGTATAACTTTGAAACAATTTGTAATAAATTTGTAAGAATATATTTTACTCACCATATATTCCATTTTCATTGATACTTAACAAAAGTTATTTAAGTTGCAGTGCAATGTTACCTCCCAAACCTCAATACCTTTCAGCCAAAGGGTTCAATGTAACACACAACAGCAAATGAAAAACAAACAAAACCCACTGACTAAGTTAGTCCTTTTTGACAGTAGCAAGAGTGAGTGAGGCAAGACACTGTGGAAGATGTTTCTTAACTTCCAGTTTCAGCAAAGCACCACTTCAGTGGAGCACTCAAGGAGACATTTACTGGATGTGAAAAGCGAGTTAAATAAACGAGTTAGGAGGGTAATCACAAAGACCAACTTGTGCCTGGGGGAGACCCTGGGAAATCTCCACAGGCTCCCTCTTTTTCAACACAGGGCCACAGGCACCCTTAAGTGTTCTGGGGTGAGCTGCTGCTTTGAATTGCCCTCTAGTGTTGGCCTTCATGAATTCCCACCTCAATGACAAATTCTGTGCAGGTTTTTACATAATGGAAAGTGGGTCAGCAACATAAGTTATATTAATCTAAAAATAAAACAAACAAAAGAATTTGAACAGCATTTTGAGTTATCATTTTCGGGTCAGAAGACAAATTAAGTATCACACACCAAAAAATGCAAGAAGAAATCTCTATATGTAAATAGCAAAACAAAATCAGGGACAATAAATTTAAGAGCTAACTTATAAACATTCTTGTATTTCACACTTCTATTAGTTTCCTATGCAGTTTCAAAAACATACCAATTTCTGAAACAAACACTCAGTATTCATAGCCAAATTCACTGTAATTGCAGTGACATAGCTAGGATCAAAACCTCAATGAAAATCGAAGAGTTGCTGGTGTAAGAACAGAGCACAGTCTAGCAGTACTAATACCCTGGAAGGAATTATTCTCTCACTGCTAATTCAAGAGTCTCCTAGTTACACTCTAACCCTGGATGCAAAACAGGCACCAGGCAAACCAAGATCCATATTTTAAACCTGGTAATTCCAGAAAGAAAAGCAAAAACATTTTCCTCTGAGTTTATTTCAAACCATATTTTATCTATTTTTGAATTGATCAGAAAGGCCACATATTCAGGATGTAAAGAAATACAGAGAACATAGTAGTAATACTTGCATATCATTACAGGCTATGGATTTCCACATACATAGCATTAAAGATGAGCATATGACCCTTTGTTTAAAAAAACCACTCTGGTCATACAGAACTACAAACACTAATACTTACTCGGCCCGAGAGCTGAAACATATTGTTAAGAGTTAGGTGATAAAACTGATGAAGAAAAAGATACACATTTGACTGCTGCTTGTGTAACTCCTGTGCTTGGCAATAAAAGCATCATTCTCCCTTCTCCTGAGAGCCTGGAAAAACTGTTTTGAGGAGCGTGGGGACAGGATAAGTAATACATAATCATTCTTTTTGATAAGGAGGGTTTTTTGCATGTGCAAGATATGGACATAAGTGTGACGGTACCAACAGAGAACTCTGTTCTACAATAGACTTATGAATGTATCATTGACTCAGAGATACACTTTCTCGTAAGAGCCATTACAGTGTTTCACAACAGATGGAGCATCCTCCTTTTCTAATTCTCGATCTTGACTAAAATACGGACTAGCGTGTAACAGAGGGAACCAGAGTGTTTTCAGAATTACTAAAGTGGTAACACATTTAAGACCACGGTATCTACTCATTCTAGCAAGAGAAAATTTTGCTCCAAAAGAACACAGAAATTCTAAAGCAAATATTTTGATTTATCAGATCCACTGGAAGTTCTGTTTAAATCTAAATATAGCATTAAAAGTAACTTTTATTTTAAAGTAGGAAATTATCAGTTAAAGTTGGGAAGATCATAATCATGTTCATAACTACAATAACTTCAAAATGTTTCTATTAACTTTCATATTAATACTTAAATTCATTTCCTTGTGTGAGGAGAGAATCAAATTTTAAAAGTCACTCAGTATCAACTAAGAAGTGGATCAATAAAATAATCAAAATCTTTGGCCTGAAGGCTTAAAAAAAACCCAACAAAAGCCACAAAACAAAAAAACCAGAAGACACTCACAGGAAGTCAAAAGCAAACTCTTAAAATTTAGTGGGTTAATGGAAAGGTGTAAATATTTTAGAGATATTTGCACATTACTAAGATGTTTAAGTACTGCACAAACCAAAAAATACATATTGCTGATTTCTTGCTTTGAATAGATTACCTTAGTAGTATTTGTTAAAAAGCAAAAATTTATTCTAAATTTTTACAGCAGTATCTTGAGAAATGTAATAGACAAGAACTTGTTTTCTAAAAAAAATAAAAAATAAATCCTGCCCCCTTCAAACTCAGAAAAAGATGTACTGTAAAAATCCATATATTTAAAAAAATAAAGCTAGAAAGTTTTTTATTCAAACACACTCCTCAATTAGCAATTGCACCTTCATACATGCCCTTTTTCATGTTAGGGTGTGAAGAACAATCAGTAGTTGAACATTTAAGAACTCTTACTACATTTCTCATTCCCCCATCCCCAGCTTAGATGTATGGGCTTACATAAATTTCTACTTAAATATTTACTTATTTCAATAAAAAACTAAAATTAACAATAATAGAAAGGGGCAATACCTTACTTTCATATATTTGCAACTGAGTGAGAAGAATAAGCATTTAAATATCCCAGTTAGCATGTTTTAACTATTTTTCCTAAAGAGCTCGTATGTCATTTATTTTTCTTTTCCTATTGCCTTGCAAGACCATTTTATCAACAGACAAGGAAAAATGAGGTGTAAGTACACCAGTCTTAAATCCTTCTTATATACATGTTTCATTAAATGCCTAATCTAACAATAAAAGTTAATGTCTATTTAAATCTAATAGTATACAAGACTCCATTTCAAAATAACGTTAGGGCTGGATCTAGTTTAAACTAACAAAATCCAGAAAAATCAGTTGTTTCAAAAGTTAAAACAGCCATGCCTAAGATATCATAGGGCTTCAAATAATGGCTGATTTCACATGTGTTGTAATAATGAGGCATAGGCTGCACTTATAGCTACACATTTCTTTCAGGAAAATTATTTAAGTTGCCTTTGAAAAGCAAGAGAAGTCCTTAAAGAAAACAGAGATGAGTTGAGAAAGTAATCCGCAGCAGTTCTTTTAGATGAGCAATAAGCATGCATTGTCAGCTATCAAATTATGATCCAGTCAACAAGGTCTGTAGAGTCCCAAGTGTAAACCTATAGTACCAAGTGTAAGAGTGGCCATGAAAAGTTACACATGGGAAGCACTTCAGCAAAGAAGTCCGTCCATTTTTATCTTTTCAGCCTCATTACAGTTAGATATTGCAAAACAGTTTACAAAGTCAAGTGTACAATTTGCAATAGCCACACCAACAATTTTTAAGGGGCCAGCACTGCAACCTTCATTTCAGGTTCAACTTCCAACCAAATAAGTGGTACTTTTGCTAAATAAGAAGTGCAATAGCAGAAGCTAAGAGTAAGAAAATAAAACAAACACACCCCACATCTCTCTTGAAAGTTTACTCTTTGGGTCATGAAACAGCCATGCTGACTACCAAATACAAAAGAGTTCTAGAAAAAAAATAAAAATGGGCCAAACTTCAGCATAAAAATATTCTAGAGCAAATCACTTTCTAATGGATTCTAATGATAACTGACAACTGGAGCACTCTTGGAAGATATTTGAGCTTGTAAATGAGTAAGACTCAATTACTGCAATACTGCAAAACTCTTCTCTTTGGACTTTCTAAAAATTATTTAGACTTGTCTCAAAGTTCAATACTTTCATATCTTTTATTCAAGAAAGGAAATAACATTTGCATCTAATGAGAATGTGGTTCTGCAAATTCTTATACATGGTAGAGAGTCACTAGGACTACTTGTGTATTTAAAAGTTTGCAGCATTAGGCCCTAAATTCAAAATCCCTTTGACTTACAGTTGCAAAGCAGAAATATTTTTTTTTTCTGAATAATAATCTATGAGAAATACTCTGAACCTGAGTCAGACCAAGGAACACTTCATCAAACTTTTACCTTTTAAATAAGTCACAAGGGAGCCTTAGATACCTTTGCATTGCAATATAATCCTGATTTTCATTAACAATAATATAATTGCTTTTGTACAGGAAAAAAAGGAAAAGAATGAACAAATTCAAAGAAGTGTTCTGTGAAATCCATATATTCCTAAGAGATCTAGAATTAAAAACAAGAAAAAAACCCCTACAAAAAAAAAACCCCAGACATGCAGTACATTCAGAGCAGTTTCTGGACAGACTGTGAAATATTTATTTATTTGGGAGCATATTAGGCATGTTAGCCAAATACTGCTGTTACAACATCAATAAAAATACTTTCACTGTGATTTTTTAATCACAGAAAGATTAAAAATTAAATAATTACCTACTCATTAATCACAAACTGCAAAGCTTAAAGTTATGTTTCACTTCCTATACTTTCTGTATTCAAAGTTTTGTTTTTCAACTGATAATTTTCCATAGGAGGTCTTAACTACCCTAAAATCATAGTATTACAGAAAAAATATACTCAGAACATGTCTCCCTCAAATACTTTTATAACAGGAGGTGTATTACTGTTAAAAGCCAGCAATTCTTCAGTTACATCAGCCATTTGTTACAACAGTGAGGAAATAGAAAATTTACACCTCACTGGATTTGCTTGGTATAAATTAGTAGTGACTGGGATAATCTAAAATTTTGAGTTTTAAAACTTCCTTTATTTTATGGTACAATTACTTCCTACAAAAAAAATGTGCTCTTGAAGACAGACAGATTTGATTAAGGATAAAAACTGGATTCCAGCTGAAAGCTGGAATTGCTAAAGTCACGACATGTTCATAAAATTTGCTGCACGGTAATATATTTTGCTGAAGATAAAGTCTTGCAGTTTTTACTACTTCATTTAGTATTTAAACAAATTCACTCAATCCAAGAGCAGTTACTATTTTAATTTCAATCGTTTATGTAAATGGTTAGTTCAGATTATTCATACACAAGTAGATAGATTATGATTACTCTGAATGGATTTCTCAGTTTCAGCCAAATTAGTACTTTTAGTACAAAGCAGGACTTGCAATATGAGTGTAGCATGGTCCACATTAATTATTCTTAAATGTTCACTGTTTTACTGTACAATATCTATTTACTGACAAATAGATAAAATAAATAAAATTTCTAACTCTTCTTGTACAGGTGGAGGTGTCTGAAGACCATTTTTTCCTGTTTTCTGCTTCTCTGCTTGTCAGGTAGCTAGTTTATTAATGCCTTTAAAAACAAGTTTTCCACAGTACATTGAAATGCACTCAGCTAGCTCTCTATTCTATCCTTTAACACACCCTCCCAACAGAAAATAAAGTTATTTTAAAATAAACACTATATCATCTATACTTTGTTTTTGGATTAGCAACATTTCAGTTGGAGTAATTCCCAAGACAAGAATATGAGAACAATACTATATGGAGAATGTATATAACTCCAATGACCAAGCCTGTTGCAAACTCAGCTTTTTAATACATATTTTTGGCCACTTCATTTTCTTATAAGCACAGCTTGTGCGAATACTTTTACTTAGTCTTTTATAATTTTACACAAGAAGTGTAAAGAAGAATTATTTTAACAAGTAAAAAAATCTTGAACTAACCCACCAGAACTGGCCTATTTTGAATAATCTGAATAAATTGTACTTCTGTATACACTTTGAAAAATAAGAGAACATATGCAACAAGAGAAAAGTTAATATAATGTATACCATGCTTATGCTCCATCAACCTTCCAGAGAGAGTTCTTCAGTCACAAGAGTAAGCCGTTCTCCAAAATCAGCTCTCTATTGAGAGGTCGAAACCTGCAATAAAAATGTCATGTATTATAACATATTTCCAACACCCACAGTTTCATGGTTGATCCCCAAACATAGATGTAGGTCATCGGCTTGACCCTCGCATTGTCTATGTTACAGGAAATTCTAATTTTAAAAATACTTTTTTTTTTTTTAAACCAAACTGGCTTGATTAGGAACACCTGTGATATGCCTCTTTATTATCAGAAGCCTCCTGAAACAAATCAGATTAGCATGTTTCTGCTTTCATTCCTCCCGCAGCATTTTAAGATGAAAGTAAGAGGAAGAAAAGAAAAAAAAAAAAGGGAGGGCAAGTGTTGTTCTCCCTCCCCCGCCCCAGTCTCTCCCTTCACCCTCAAAGAAGCAAACAGGTAAGTATAAACTACGTAAAGGATGTGAGATTACTACTGTCATATTTCCTAAAATATGTTATTGACTGTTAAGTATTTAACTTCTAGTGGTTTTCTTTAAGGAGTTATATTTTTTTTCTGCTCTTCAAGGCAGTACCATTATTGCCTTTAATAAAATGTAGCCTACAAATATTAGCTACTTTAAAACATATAATGGAAATATTACAGTCATATAATACACCCTGACAGATGAAATAAATTTAAAAAAAAAAAAAGAGGGAGCCATGAGAGTAATTAGCCATGATCAGGTAAGAACAAAGTATAACTTGATAGAGGTACCAATTATAGTCAAATATCTACTGGAGGAAACAATGCATTCACACAGCCAAATTCTTAAATTTATTTTTACTTTATTTTGACTTTTTCACTGTAGATACCCTGATAAGACACACCCTGTGCTTAATAAATGAGCAGCAGATGACTATATCAGGTCACCTGTTTACAAGTATTTCCATAAATTTGTTCTTTGTTCTTTAAGTGTATTCCAGAAAATACTAAAAGCCCCCTCACAGCTATGGAACTACAGTAAGCAACTTGCTTTAACAAGAAGAAAGAATTTGTCTTTCTTTTCATGTATTCCACACATCTTCTATTTCACTTTTTAAAAAAACTTTCTGTTTTTAAACTAGAAACAGAGAAGTTCTTCTGAAAATCCCCCCTACCCCCGCTTATATTGAGATTTACCATACTTAAAAGATAATATTGAAACTGGACTTACAGAAAGCCATTTAAAATGAAAACACAAGCCTAAGCCCTACTCGATGTGTAATTATCTTTTTTCTCAGACAAAATCTTCAACTTAATTTTGGTTTATGTTAAATAAAACAATTAGTTGCAACTAGATTCAATGTTGAAAAGTTTATTAATAATCTATTTACTGTGGATACACTCATTGTCGCATCTGTAAACAAACTAAATAGTCACGGGGTGGGGGGGTCCTATTTCTAACAGTGGTTTCCTTTAGACATTAATAACGGTCACTGAAAGTCACTCCTATTTTTCAGTTTTGAGCAATGTAACTATCATCTTCAGTTTTAGAAGACATCTCGGGAAACTTTTAACAAAATAAAAGCTAAATGTACATAATTTACATTTTCTACTGTTGAATGTGGTAATAAGTGTGTGTGTGTGTGTGTGTGTGTGTGTGTGCAAGGTCATCCTTATAAACTAGCAACTGTTCATTACTGAGATAAGTAAAAGTGTTTAGAATTATATAAAGTTATAAAACTTAGCATTCTTTGTAAAGACAATATATTTTTTAATTATACACTAAAGTATTATTAGATGAAAATATTAAAGCAAAAAATTGCCAAACTTTGTGTGTCAGCTGCACTAGAGCTCAGGTTTTGCTGCCCTCCTCTAGGATTCATGCTGGAGTTTCTCCCACAACAACATACGAAGCTAAGATCAAAACTATTCCTCAATTGTGGTACTATCAACTGTCCAGTGAATAGACATAGCCCAAAGTTTCTTCATTAGAACTGCAGTGTTTTAAAAACTTACAATAAAGGGTTAAAAAAAATTAATCAGTGCACCCTTGCCTTACACCCTATTAAACGTAGGCAGAAATTTTTATATCTAGCTTAATCTAACCATTTCTGAAATTGTCCAGTATCCAAAATTAAGATAATTTTCAATAAAGAGATTCCTTTTGAAACCTAACTTATCTAGTTTGTTATGTATTAACACATCAGTTGCCTAAAAATTCTACATAACTCCTGCCAATAAAGCACAGAACAAAAATAGAATTGCAAAGCAACAATTTCACTGACTAAAAAAAAAAAAGTTACTGGAAATCTGTGGCTACATATCTCCATTCTGTCTGATGTTCCCTTCGCATCTGTGAGGCTTACAGGTTTTTTTTCTACCTTTAAAATACATTAGTAGTTCTATTTTAAAAAATAGATAGCTGTGAGAAGAGTCACAGAGGACTATGTACCAGGGTAATTTGGGCAGCCTGTTCAAACAAAATTTTCCAAATATTACTGATAATAGAAAAGATCATAATTTTTGAAATTGGGTTCCAGTGTTAGATGTTAAGTGTTTAGAACTTATATATGTAAAAAATAAAACTGTGGAGAATACTTACTGGTGTACATAAAGTTATTTTAAAAATATTTTTATGGTAAAGATTTTAAAACTTGTTTGTACATAAAAGCCTACAATTTCATTGCCTTTTTCTTTCACAGACAGTCAGAACTAGTCCAAGATGCGCTCTACCTTTGACAGTCTGTCATGAATGTAAAATTACTGGAATGACTTGCAATAGGCCTTTGAGTGTGGGTGGATGACTCTTAGCTACAAAACATAATACCTGCAGCACATTTGGAGAATATAGTCACAAGCCTCTCAGTTCTCCCTTATATATTCAGTAGTTCATTGCTTCCCAATCAAAATAACAAAGCCCAGTAAGGTCCTATAAAAGAAATGCTAACTGTTACGGGGCTACTTTTTATGTAAAGAAAGGTCACGTGCCAGTATGTGTGTAAAAGTGTTACAGAAAAGCATTGATACACCTGTTAGGATGGCTTTTGGCATTCAAGATGGATGAGATGCGCACCTTCCCTGCAGCGTTCGCAGGTAGGGTGTGCACAGGCAGGTAGTGTGTGTGCAGTTCAGTTGTACTTCACTCCAGAATCTGACTTGTTAGTCATAACGATAATTAAGGAATTAAAGACTACAATTTAGCAGCAAAATTCCTTCCACTATATTACATTCTGGATTAAATAATAAGTTTAGAATTCCAGAAGCTAAGCAAAAACAAACAAACAAACAAACCAAGCAGAAAAAGAACTCCATGACACCTTGTTATCGTATATCTAGTTTGCCTTTAAAATGTTACTACAATAAGCTTCCTACGTAATACTACCTTAATACACGAAAAAGTCACATAGATATATAGTCACACTTTCAAATTACTGTTATTTCTGAAAATTAAAAGTCTCAGAGTTACTCCAAGCTTCTGTAGATTTAGATCTATAAAATGAAAGAGTACCTCTTGGAAACTTTCAATACAACTTAGTGAGCTTAAAAGGGGGGGGAAAAAAAAAGGGAGAGACACAAGCTGAAATAGAATGTTTTACCTAAGAATCAAGAAAAGAGTTTAGACTAAAAATTAAAAAAAAAAAAATTTAAAAAAAATTTACACACACTATGCTACATGGTATACCTAATCAATATTCTGTTAGAAATTCTATAGAACTTCAACTTTCTCTTATTGATATAACATAAATATATATGTTTAGATCTTTAAGTTCATTTGATATTTCCTCCAAATGCAACTTTTCCAAGGCCAAGTAATCCCAGTTAATGTTTGACATTTTAACTAAGGTGAAAAATGCATGCAGTTCTACAAGGGTCTATTTAAGCTACATGATTTTTTTCCCCCCAAATATCTCAAAATAAAATGTATCTCAACTATAAGAAAGGAAAACCTGCTTAACATACTCGATACATTGATATTAGATTGCTTACTGCTTTCAATTTAGCCACACCCACCTTTATGTAATTGTAAAATATGGGAACAGTGCAGCTGAGAAATAAAAAGGCTGAAAAGAGCAGTTGTTTTATGTAGTCAAATATGTGCTAAGCACAGATTTTGACTAAAATGGAAAATAGGTCTAAACTGCATGCTATTAAACATGACTGTCAAATAGTGGGAAAAAAATGCATATGCACCTGTACGATACCAAATTATAGATATTTTTTTCTATATTAGCTGTAAGTCAGGACAGTTATTTCCTTGAAAGTGAAAGTCAGTGTCTGTGAGAGCACTTCCACTGCTGAATATTGTAAATCTCTTCAAATCCTGGTATTTCGAAGTATACACAGCTACAATGAAACAGCCTTCTGCACATTCCCATACTAACTGTTGAAAACATTTCTGAAAACACTCTGAAACTAATTATGCAAATCTAAAGAAATATGTGCTAAATTTCAATAGGATCTTACTAGTATCACAATTTCAGAGATTAAACTGAATTTTCAGGCTATCGGGGCATAAAGGTATAAGTTGCGGTGACAAACGAAGCAGCTATTCCCAAGAAAAAAGGACTGAAAAAGTGTAATTTGTGTACTGGATTAGAAGAATCCAAGAAAACTAAGGATCCGAGGCAGAAAACCTCCTTGCACTATTGTACTTCTGCATTACACAGAAAATACCTTGAATCACAATCCAGTTGCCATGCTGGAAACGCTAAGTTTTGCATTTCACTTTAAGACTACACGCTCTCAGCCATGTACACAGAAATCTTTTGTACAGCACTTCTGCACCCCAACTCTTCTCTACGTCCCTCCTACGTTCTTGGGTTAACTCGTTATTTTCAGTGGCGAGGGTGCTAAGCACAAGACGGCCGCTTCTTGCTTTGAACGCCGCGGAGGGATGTGCGGGGGGGGAGGTGGGGTGGGGTGGGTGAGAAGGGGGAAGAGGAGCAGAGAAAGGCTGTGACCCGGTCCAACCTCCCAGCCCCAGTCCCGCGTCCCCGCAGGCAGCCAGGGGGGG